>NC_068359.1:103537761-103837761 GCF_020536995.1 Dreissena polymorpha
ATTTTACTCTGTACAATGAAGTTGCATAGATTTGATTTTATTCAAACCGTTGAAACACTTTGATTATGTATAGCAAATAGGTGAATTTAACTGAATTAAGATGCAATACAGCGTTTGTCGTTTGACTTGTATTAACCGGATGTTAACTCCCTCTTAAACTCCAAATCTGTTTATTTAACATGATTTCAAACTTAACTAAATCCATATTCCAACTTCTGTATTTGGCTCTTCTAGATCGGTTATATCAAAGAGAGTGCGAATATCCAGAGCCAGACGTGTCCTGGCGCCATACCCACAACAGACCTAGGTATCTTTGAATAGTCGCAACCAATCAATTTACTATTAAACCACACTAAACAACAATTAAATCAAAATTTAAAAAGCTAGTGTGCATAAAGATAAAAATTAAATGATACCAACTGTGAGCTTTTGTATCGACGTACAAGCTGACAACAGCACTATGATTTATAATATATAACGCAACTTTGCTCTATAACAGTATTTGAGTCTTTATAGGTATATGTATAACATGATTCAACGAAAACTTTTACCTAGATAATGAATTATAGTAACAACTACAACGCATACAAGGACTACCACGCTACCTCCCACAACAACAACAAATCGGCCGACGACAACAACAACAACATCAACACATGGACCGACAACAACGACAGCGACAACAACACCTCAACATACCACAACGACCACTACAATAACAACCACAGTACCAAGTCCAATAACAACGGCTACCACTACTACAACAACTACAGCTAGGCCGACAGCACCAACAACCCGACCGAACACACCCGCAAGCACCGAAGGAACAATACGCACTACTTTTAAGCCCTCATCCGTCCCTGAAGGTGGGTTTAATGTCGAGTTTTGTTTGGTATACTATCCACACAGAATGCATCTTATATCTTTGGAACGAAAACAATTTCTGAATGGGTTATGGTGATTTTAACGCCAATTAGCAATATTGTCCATAATATGGGTCCCGACGTAAAGAACGCCCTTCAAATTTGTATGATATGAAATATTATAACATGACCATGATCTTTGATCTGTCTCTACGTGATGAACATTTTAAATAACAAAAATAAATATAACACGTAAAAACCAGAGTAAAAGTTCAATCACCACTCATGATTGCGTACACATTGTAATGTGGTTTTGTATTGGAATGTGTACTGTGGTATTTCTCCATTTGCGAATAACAGTTTGCATCTTTATTGCATTTATCATGGGCAATAACATTTATTCGTGGCAATTTTATGAAAATTTTATGAAAACATGCATTTAATACCACGAATCATTGTACCACAGGACACACAGAACTGTGCCCTAACATTTCAAACAATTACGTCAGCATAAACGGAGGATTCCTAGGCCAGCACGGTGATTATTGTTTTGTACTGGTGAACGACTCTGTCGGGTGGCATAAAGCCATGAGCCACTGTAAAGGTCAGCAATAGTTCCACTGCAATGTTACTCTTCTTAACACATATTGTCATCCTCTTCTATAATATCATTGCGGTTCTGGGTAAAAACTCCAAAGTACTTCAATGTCAACTCATACATTGTGAGCTGTGATAATAGTGAAAGGCAAATAGCTGACACATTCCTCTTAAAAGCATTGAATAAATATTTTTTTCCGTAAGAGACATTTGTATAGCTTTTAGGATAACGCGATGTCCGTCGTCCATCAGTCCTTGTTGTTATGCGTGCTCTAACGTCTTCGTGTAACGTCTTCTTTTCCTTAAAGGGGCCTTTTCACGTTTTGGTAAATTGACACAATTAAAAAAAAGTTGTTTCAGATTAGCTTATTTTCGTTTTAGTTATAATATTTGTGAGGAAATAGTAATACTGAATATTAATCATGCTCTAAAATATCCTTTATATGCATCTTTTGATGATTTGAAAACATGAAAATTATTAAGCGTTGCAACGCGAAACGATTAAATAATTTGGTAAGTTCTGTTGTTGTCTTTATTTTTTGAAAAACAACGAGAATTGCTCATATGAGTAAAACATACATCCGTTCATAACATGAGCAAGGATGATCGTGTGGTCTAAGCGGGAGACTTTTTAATCCAGTACTCCACGGGTCAGTGGTTCGAGCTCAGTTGAGGGTTTCTTTTTTTCCTTTTTTAATTGTTTTCTTGTTTTTTTACTGAAGATTTTTAGGTCCAATGTTTACATTTATCAAAATAAAGCATTTAATGACAAGCTTCAATACATGCCAAAATCTTTGAAAAGGCTCCTTTAAACGCTTATTAGATTTTAATAGACCATCTCATGAATGCTACTTGAGCGACTCTTTTTTAGGGTAAAAATAGTCCAGTCCGCTGCATATTTGATGTGTAAGAGAATCATTATCAAGGTCTTCTTCTGGTTAATTCATTGTTGTCATGCCATTGGGATAAAATATATATCCATTTACCAGGGATCATTTGATTTTCATAGACATATATAGCAACATAACTTAATAATAAATGTTCTTTCATAAAATGACAATGTCCAGAGGTGTAATATTTGGCATGTGAGATAGTATTGTAGTCCTCTACACATTTTGTTTAGAGCATGCCCTTTGGCGCAGCATTTGGGGTATCTTTGTATTCCAATATGCATATAGTGAACACAAAAAACTGCCCTGAGAGCCCAAGGCCTAGAGGTTTGGTGTTTGGCACATAACATCATATGTTGGTTGTCTAAAAAGATTTTTTTCTAATCATGCATTTGGGGTCAAAACTGGTTCGCTCTGTAAATAACATTTTCTCCTAAAATTCCATGTACACGTATATAATTACATCTGAACAAAGCTCTTCTGCTACCACAAGTCACATAGATTTGGTATTGATTATTTAACATTTTTTGTTTTCAAATGTGCTTAAATCATGCCCATGATGTCAAAACTTGCCCCGCTTTGTGCGTAACGTGTTCCCCTTGTATAAATACAGTGAAAACTTAAAAATCTTCTTTGAAACGTCAATACCCATAGGTTTGGTATTCGCCATGTTGCATCGTATAGCGGTTCTCTTTCTTGTATGTTTAAATCATGCCATTGGGATTACTTATTTTACTGAGTTCTTTGCCGAGTTCGAAAATGATTGTCGTAAGTCGGAAAAGATTGGCGCCAATGAGGAGCAAATTTTATTACAAGGCTGTAGTTAGTAATTGCGAAATCTCTAGAAGTCACATTTTGTGCCCAATCTTCATGGAATATGTTCATAAAATGTGTTCTTTTGATATCTCTTCCGGGGTCCGAAATCTCAGGTGAACGACATTATACCTATATCCCGCTTGAATTTTGAAAATACTAAATATGCCTGTTAAAGTCTATTTTTATTAAACCAAAATAAAAGTGGAGATTTGATAAATGTCTTTTTTATATTTTCTCTGGAAAAATGTTAGACTGTACTCAAATGTTTGTTTAGATGCACCTTACAGCACGAAAGGTAAAATTTTAAACCACGTAAACATGCGTTCCTAGATGCTGGTGGAGGTTACCTTGTCTGCGTGTCAAACAAGGCACAACAGGACTACTTGGTCCGGTTCCTTGACAATCACCATTATGTGCAATCGATCTGGCTGGGTTTAACTGATTCCACGCTAGATGGGGCGACCGCCGAAGGAAAGTGGGCATGGCTATCCGGTAGGATTGACTCGTTTCAGTTTGTTAGTACATAATCCTTACAAAGAAAATTAATGACATATTTCGTTACGTTAGAACTGACAAAATATTAAGTAGTTTAGGTAATTATTGCCAATGTGCATATTGAAGCTTAAGGCACACAATAAGCTATAATTAAAATGTCCTTATGATAACTATAATTCCGGTTATTATTATTATAAAGAGTGGCGGTGTATTCCGTCTGAATATGTAACACGTTTATATTTAAATGTATAGACAAAGTAAATTATCAAACCTTTAATCCTTTATTATAGGCGACCCTGTGACATACACGAACTTTGGGTCCGACTACAATGGTCATAGCCAAGTTACACACGACATCAACGACTGTGTGATTATGAAGCAGGGTGGAGATTGGACGGACGTTCGATGTGGGTTGCCATTCCTCTCCGGTCCGCTCGAGTACAGACACCCCTACATCTGCCAATATAGTAAATACTTCTCGTCTAGATTGCTGTTTATTGCATTATTTAGTATCTCAGACGTTGTTTTAAAGGTGTCATAAAATGTAGGTTTTTTTAGCAATCGTTAACTTTAAAACAAAACGACCTTTATAATCCAATGTTACAAAAATATATACAAAACAATATGCATGTTGCTGCCCAGTCCGTAGAACGTATCCTTATATTCGTGTGTAAAGAAATAAAACTTAACTGTAAAAAGCTAACCAAAAAGTAAGTATGTATTTTTACAAGATTCCAAACGCGGATATTCGTGTAAATTGAATGCATGTTTTGTACTTTCAGATGTCACGTCCAAACCACCGGAAATATTTCACCCTTCTACTGACAATTTGATTGGCTGAACATCGATCCATATAGATATACCAAATGACAATAGATCGTTGAAACTGAATTATACTGTTAACAAGTATACACGACAATGCGATAATTTGTTGCGTCATTATTCTACTATGCATATGCATAGTTAATGCAAGTCTTATACGCATTTTTGTAGTTTTGCACATACATTACGGAATACAAAAACATGTTTTAAAGCTGTCACACAACAGCGCACTTGAATTTTCATTAAAAGTGGCATCTATATTGTTGTCATCGATTATCAATTTAAACCTGAACTATTATTTTTCAAAGTTTAATTTCTTCTTCGGCATAATAATAGTTCGCAAATGAAAAACGATCAACATGGTTTAATGTACACGTGGATTTCTGTATAAACATATTCATCTGCATGTTCTGTTTTATCATGTTTGTCAATATGTGCAGTTAACTGTGATAGCATGTGATTGAAATGAAAGATATTGAACGGTAAACATGTTAAGTATAAAAACACAACAATAGCACTTAAGTATTTATGATTATAGTACTTAATATTTAACCTAAACTGCAACTATCGCGCTCAAAATTATCCCTAAAATCCGGCTCTTCGAGCAATTGTTTGAAAATATTTTATAAATCGGGCGTAAACAAATCATTTTTGAATGTACTTCTCCGTCCTCCTATATCATCCTGATTAAACACTACAAAGTATTGGACAATCCATCACGATACAATGACGCATTTGTAATATGAAAAAACTAGACGTCCAAAACAATATAATTGTACATATGTTAAAAAATAGAACGTCCGACACAATCAAATTTGGCATCGGTGATATCGAAGAACTACACGTCCAACACAATACAATGATGCATTTGGTAATATCGAAGAAATAGACGTCCAACACAACACAATGATGCATTTGGTAAAATCGAAGAACTAGACGTCACAGTATAAGTGTGCATTTGGTAATATCGAAATAATAAATGCCCAACACAATATAACGGAGAACGTAGAAAACGTAGAAAATATAACGTCCAATAAAATAAAATTGTGCGTTTGGTAAAATCGGAGAATAAGACGCCCAACACAATACAATGGTGTATTTGGTCATATCGAAGAACTAGACATCCATCACAATATAATGGTGGATTGGTAATATCGAAGAAATGGAATGTCAAGCACAATACAATCGTGCATCGGATATATCGAAAAACGAGAAGTCCATCACAATACAATCGTACATTTGGTAATATTGAAGAAGTAGACATCCAGCACAATACAATGATGCCTTTGGTTTTATCGAAGAACAAGACGTCCAACATAATACATTTGCGCATTTGGTAGTATTGAATGATTTAACGTCTAACACAATACAATTGTTCATTGATAATTTCAAAGAACGAGAAGTCCCATACAATACAATTGTACAGTTGGTAATATATAAGAACTAGAAATCCAACACAATGCAATGATGCCTTTGGTTATATCGAAGAACAAGACGTCCAACATAATACAATTGCGTATTTGGTTGTATCGAATGACTAGACGTCGAACACAATACATTTGTGAATTGGTTATAGCAAATAACTACAACGTCCATACAATACAATAGTACAAGAACTACACCGTCCATATAATATTATAGTGAATTGGTTATAACAAAGAACTGCAGCGTCCAGCACAATACAGTGGTGCATTGGTTATATCAAAGAACTAGAACGTCTAATAATTGTGCTTACGTATTATAGCAAATACCGATCCGTATATATCTTGCATAATTAACACATCATTTTCACAATGCGTAAACTTAAACCCATGATTTTATTTATAAAACTTATTAATAATCACTAAATTTTATCACATATTAGAATCAAAATAGACTAAGTGTTAACCTGTCTGCTACAACAAAACTATCACTGAACTTTGTGTGTATATATCATTAGTTAAAATACGATTTATTAACATGATACAACGGACGTTAAAACACAACAGAAATTATCCTCACCGCTCAAATATACTGCTTTATCAACATGATTTTGAAAAATAAACCCCCACAAAAACAGAGCTCCCTTATAAAACATGTGCCTATTTGGCTTAATATGCATTATAACTGTGTTGGAATCATATTTTTGTAATCAAAATGATTCTAAAAGACCATGATAACAGTGACATGATTTGATTCTAATTAAACGTGACACAAACTTTAAATAACTTGTCAGTAAACAACTTTGGTTGACACGCTTTGACAATACATGTAATCATACAGCGTCATTTTAATCCGAAGGACTGAGACTTTCATGTCCCTAATTGCCTGTATGAGTTTGGTTTAGTGCACATGACTTTCCATACTGCACATGTGTTGTTTTCTCTATCTTTACAGGACCATTCTGAGTGCTGTCTCGTCGCCTTCTAACAAAGATGCGTTTTATTGGATAGAGATTTGTGGTTAACGGGAATGTCGTCATAATCTCAAGAACATTTTTGTTCGGCACGTTCAACAACAAGACCAACAAATAAGGAATTGTGTAAGCGAATGAGTTTGGTAATCGAGAAACAAAAGGCATCATATTTTTAATGCATTTTTGTCATTTTGGTATAGAAATACTTGTGTATTCTCAATTTCAACGGACACTTTTTTAACGTAATTTACATGCGGTGCAGTTTCAGTTTGGTTGGTGTTGTTTTTTGTTTATTATGAATATATTTTATTTGTTTACATTAAGCATATACACAAATATTATTATGTTCCACATTTGATTAAACACATATGTGAAGCCATCATCAGATACCCAAGGCTGCTCATTGCGTTCCTATATAAGACATTGGGCGTAACGTTCATACATGAATTTAGCACTATCACGATAATGTCAAATATGTCCGAGATATTTGAACCAAACATGATAATCTTATGCCGAGTAAGAGTTTGAGAAGTCCCAATTACATTAATTGTGAACCGTTTTAATGTACCATTAACTTGAATTTGCAAACAATGACATTTGCGTCAAGAAATACATTTCATTATGTTAATGTAAGAAAACTCGTAATGTGAATGGAATATATACGTTACTGCGAAAGAAGTGACACTTTTCTCCCGTGACTTTTCTGACGTGCTACTGCGAATATTAAAACTTAACTATTAATTATTTATAATTCGATTACTTTCGACCGATTTCAATTCGTTTTTGTGTGTTAAGATGTCCATAAGAGCGGTTATACATGTTTTAGTGTATGCATGCCAGTGGTTTTAAATTATCATAAGTATAAATGGAGATGTACTGGACTCTCATCTATTTCCTCTCTTTCTTTTTATCTACAGTGTTAAATGGTCTCACTTATCTACTCTGAGTTCGGCGTAAAAAAATGACGGCACAGACGATTACGTGCTTGTCTTGTCCTAATTTCTGATTAATTTATAAAGGTCCTACTAGGTCAACTTACTTTATTGGAATAATAATGATGCGCTGGTATCTTATCAATCTATTGCAAGACACCTCGTGTTAAATCTCCGTTTTTCAAAATATGGATATGCTGCGGTAAGGCTGTATACATCAATAATTATTTTCCGCATTTCGTGGTCGTATTTTCATGCAGTTTAATTTTGTCCTCATATATCCTCCTATATCAAATATCATTGTAAAATAGTGTGAATGGGATTTTATGAAAATAAAAAAATATGTCGCACTAATAATACTACAGTAGACACATATCTTGTGTTTTGATCAAAACATTGCTTATAATTATCGATATTGAATTCTTTTAATTACAGTTGTTTAACTTCAGCTGTATTGCAAAATAGAAATGTTTTTTGAACACCGTCAATAAACATTATGATTGCAAAGAAATGCATACATCAAACTTGTCAGCTTAATTTATAGTAATGCATGTATTACGCCTAGGGAAGGCGCGTTTATTTTATTTTACATTTTATTTGAATTAAAAAAGGTCTTGTTAAAATATAGATAAATTAATCAGACACACAAAGGCTACTATAATCACTATGCAAACCCATTTTAAAGATGCGATAAGATTTGTTTATCGTAATTTAAACCTTGATAATAAGATACATAAACAATTAATCGGGATACACTCTCATCACATTTGGGTCAATCTCTGATTTCAACTACCCTTTAAATTGGTTACCAACAGTTCGGTCCTTTCAAATAAAGAGTGGCATATTATCATAACGACTACCTGACCTCTAGGTGATCATCGTGTCCGGAACTAAAACAATGTAAAATTTATATTCTGATTGCTGAAATAAATGATTGAGTAAACCAATAACACACGCATTTAGCACAAAACAATCAAGTTAATGACGCATTATTCAGGTCTGAATAGTTTCTTTAAATACATGAACCAAGGACGTGTGTATGTTCTTGATAAATCGACACAGTTGTGCGGAATAAAGTAATTTAAATTATATATAAGACTACGACCCCACCCCCTTTAAAACGTTTATTGTTCTTTAAATCCGAAACAAATATTTCCAACAGTTTTAGTCAGTTATTAAAGTATTTTTTCTTAATAAAGTCCTGCTATAAAGGGGCATTGACAAAATTAAAAAAGTTGTTTCAGATTCGCACATTTTCGTTTTTGTTATGCTATTTTTGAGGAAATAGTAATACAGACAATGTACCATACTCTTTAATATCCATTATATGCATCTTTTGACGATTTGAAAACCTGAAAATTATAAAGCGTCGTGCGACGCGAAACGATTGAATAATTTGGAAAGTTTTGTTGTTGTAGTTATATATTGGGAAACTACGAGGATTGCTTATATAGGTAAACAATACATCCGCTCTAAGCATGAGCATGGATGATCGAGTGGTCTAGACGGGAGACTTTTAACTCCAGGACTCCAGGGGTCAGTGGTTCGAGCCCTGTTGAGGGTTACTTTTTTCCTTTTTTTAAAATTGTATTCTTGTTATTTTTACTGGAGATTTTCAGGTCAAATGTTTAAATTTATCAATATAAAGCATTTAATGGCATGCTTCAATACATGCCAAAATCTGTTAAACGGCCCCTTAAAAATGAAGCCGTAGGCAAACCTGCGCACAGAGATATGACTGGTTCAGAACATAGATCTCTTATATCTAGTGCACACCACGTGGCGATGGTTTACTAAAATATGACTAATCATTTCAAGGCCAGAAGACCGTCAGTGTAATTCTATTTCTAAAATGAACTAAACTTATCTGAATTCCTAAAGCCCAGCTCGTATACTCAATCAGCCGAAAAAGTTAGGTTTGAAATTCATCAAACCCTTGTTTAAAGGATTTTTGTGAATTGTGTAATTTAACATCCACCCTTCTTGGCAAGTCATTATGATAAATTTCAATGCCAATATAAAGACAATATATTACGAAAGAAGGTTTCAGGAACAAATAAATATTTCTTTAATTATGCATTGAATGTACTTACGTTTTGCATTTTAAATCAAATGTAGATTGTTTTAAAAGCCAACTTAAAAACTATAAATAACAATTTCATTGTAATGTTTTAAGCACCAAAGTATGAATTAACGCCCTAAAACGTTGAGTGTTTTATATATGCCATTGTAAATGGAACTTAATAAATTATGTTGATTCTGATCTAAGTGAAATGCACAGAAGATTCTGATCTAAGTGAAATGCACAGAAGCCAAGTGACTCGAAGACACATCCGCGAGTCAAGTTTCCAAACGGTTAATGAGCACTTCTTTGCAGTTAAAATGCAAATTTTAATATGGTTTCAATGCATAAATTATGCATTATTTACAATTAATATTAACTGTGCGGGGTTTGTGTCCCGACTGTAGGCTACTTTTTATGATCTGCGTATCCCTGGCAACGGTTGCTGGGGACTACGCCTGCGTTTGCAACTACAACGTCGAGGCTGCAGTGCGTCTGCTCCCTGACGACAACGCGGAGCCACACGGATACATGTACGAGTTTGACTGCAAGCCTGCGGGAGTCGGGTCTCGAACCGGCAACTTCTTGGAGATAATGTTTGAAGGCAAGGTAATTGTAACTAGGCGGCCTAGGTCAGTTAGTAAAGCGCTGGACTAGTATTTGAGAATCGCGGAATACATCCATATCCCGTCTACATATGTGGCGATTGATCATAAAACTGTTGGAACGACCATTTAACCTCTACATTTAAAGAAGGACAGTTCTCAGGTACTGTCACAAGTATGCGCACTTGGTACTGGTTGACCACTTAACTCAGGAACAGTTTTGGAACTTACAAGGTTTGATTACCAAAGTTGCTGGCTTTATGTTGGCGTACATTCATTAACAGCTATAGAAACACTGCCGCTGTCATGCTGATTCCGATGTTATAGAAACCATATAAATGTGAACAGCGTACATATTTGTTATCACTTTAAACTTCTAATAACCCAAACAAACACACAAAAAATCAAAGAGTTTGGCCCCAGTATGTTTTGGAAAAGGCGATCGTCCAGTAAAAGGTGATTTCAAAAGATGAAGTTACTTAACTTATATCTAGTTTTGCGAGTAATTAACACAGTTAGTTTATGTGCTTTACTTATGCCCCCGATGTCCATCCCTTTATATTAGTAGACTTGGTAAATGCTCAGTCTGTGTCACGTGGTTGCGATGGAGCATTTTTGTGAGCTCTCGGATTGTTTTTGATTTATATGAAATAATTTTGAACAATAATTTATGCACAGAGGGTATGTTCATAAGCAGACGATGACACTTAAGGGACTTACACTTATGTGAATGAGCAATACAAATAGGAAATAGCTGACAAAGTGAAGATGCTCGTATCGAAGAAGAAAGCGATCAAGCAGCATCGGAAGAATGCGTAGATATCACATACAATTGATTGTCGACCACCTGATCAAGGATTAGGGGCTCCAGGGAGGGGGATGACCTGAAGATCCTTAGCTGTATCGTGAGGCGTATTTAACGGAAAATGTGTGCTCCATGTATAGATTATAACATTATTTTCCTGTTTGAAACATGGGGTCCAGACACAATTTATTTGTCTTCTTTTGATATTGATTTTCAACATAGCAACACACGAGTATATAGCGGAGTTAAACCACTGCAACACGCACTCTTTCTTGACTAAGACGAAAAATAATCCCTATTGTAAACGTTACATAGCTTTTGCCAAAAACATAATTGGTTAACAAACGAAATTTGTTTTTTTTTTCTAATAACGTTGTTTACACTATAAATGATTTTATAAAAATTCTTAGAAGAAACTATGTGAAAAAAGTTACGTAGTGAAAGATTGCAAGAAAAAGAAATTTCTGCATTAAATATCTTATCTTTTTCGTCTGCCAACATCCCACATCCGTGCATTTTTTATCCCTTGGGAACCACGCACCTGAGTGCGAGACTTTTTTCTGATTTTCGGTTCAAAAGTCTATTGGCAAAAAAACAACAACAACAAATGTTTGTTTTTAGTATTTACGTGTCTGTTGGCTCTTCTAGACCGCATACATCAAGCAGGATGCGAGTGTCCAGAGCCAGACCTGCCCGGGGGCCATACCAGTAACAGACCTAGGTAACTCTAAATAAAGAAGTCGGGCCGGTAAGTTAGTTGTTTAACGCTGTACTTCACAACCGATTATCGCGGGATGCTTCCCGACCTGTCCTTGTAACTTGTGTGGTCTTTGGCCATGCAATTCTCTCTACGGACATTCGCATACTTTGTCTATGGTATTTGTGAGTTACTGGCATAACTTTATACACGAAGTGCTGCTTGTAATCCAGATAGCCCAAGAAAGTGTGAGTAGCTTAACTGACATTAATACTGTTGAAACGGCAAAAATCCCAACAATACAAACAAACTGAATTCTCAAGGTCTACTTGCAATATTACTTTGAATGTATAGGCGGTGCACGATATGTGTACGTCTTTTTGTAGTTGTACTGGTTTATGTGTTTTGAACCATGTGTTCGTTAGAAAAAAATGTTCTAGCGCTATGCACACATTATTTTAAACATTCATCCGGGAAGATAATTCTTTAACAGAGTATTTGAATTAACTAAGAATTGTTTGTGGGGTGCAGTTAAAAGTTTCCTTGTTTTATTCGTTCAGCTCAATGCTACAACAGTGATGTTTTAAGGGTTAGTGATATCCATTTATCAACATATCAAGATATCATATTTGCATTTTAATATAGTTGTAAGTTAATTGTCTTGTATCTTTTGTCCCATTTATTTGAGTTGTGCAATGTTTCACCTAGTCTTTGTATTATTTGAACAATATGAAGAAATCTGAAAAAGTTGACAAATAATTTTTAAAACAGTTGAATGCGATGACAATAAAAAATAAACCTGTGGCAAGTATTATTGTCATCGAATAACACAAGTGAGACTGAAACTATATTAGAACCATCAACCACGTCATCGACATTCTCATGACTTCACCTTTAGATAATGCCTGCGACATTCATGTAGGTAATGAAAGTTAAAAATATTTAACTAATGTACGGGCGGTATCGCTTTTAAACATTATGTGGTTAAAGGACATGGCAACTTAATGTTAACTTGTGCATTTTGTCAAACAATAAATAGTTTCACGTTGACATCTTATATGGGAAAAGTTAATCTGTAACATCGACCAATAAGCTGATAGAAGCGCTGTCATTTCTATTTTTTACTTTTTTTTGCTCGCTTAATCTTTGAAAAGATTTGTATACATAATGAAATTTCTCACCGTTAATTTATTTGTGATAGTAACAACGACTACACTTAAAACTTCCACAACGACATTCATCACCACCATATCAACAACCACCACACCTACAACAACAACCACACCTACAACAACCACCACCTCTACAACTATCACCACACCAACAACGACTACAATACCTACAACAACCACCACATCTACAACAACCACCATACCTACAACAACCACCATACCCACAACGACTTCAACAACCACAACAACCACCGCACCTACAACAACAACAACTACACCTGCAACCCCCACCACACCTACAACAACCACCACACCTACAACCCCCACCACACCTACAACAACCACCACATCCACAACAACCACCACACCTACATCAACCACCACACCCACAACGACTACAACAACCACAACAACCTCCACAACACCTTCAACAACAACCACACCTGTAACCACCACAACACAAACAACAACTACTACACCAGCAACAACCACCACACACACAACGACTACAACGCGTAGACAGACAACAACGACCACGGCCACCACAACAACAAGATCGACAACACAAACAACGAGACCGAACACTCCATCTAGCAATGCTTCTTCCGTTCCAGAAGGTGTTTTTCCGTTTTATAACACAAATACTGAATGATCATCACATGTATTCAAAGCGGGTCATATACTTATAGTTTTCGTAACTGATGTTTGTATTTTACTATCAACCTTATTTGAATTTAGAATCAAAGTTCGCTAAGCGCTTGTATATTTGCATCCTTTATAAAAAATATCCGTTTTTAAATTATATATCTTCCTTTCTTATGTAACGCATTATACCAATTCTCATTTTTACGGAATAACCGCTGTCATTCAATCATTCAATGTGTTCATTATTGTGCAATTAAAGTATCGCTTGAAAGTAAGATAGTTTTACAAGAGATATTTATCAGCTGAAATTTGAATTCCTTGACATTAACAACGAAACACACGTGAATCATTTAATCCCTAGATCACACGGAGCTATGCCCAGACAACGTTAGGAATGCCATCAACAAGGGAGGTTTTCTCGGCCAGTATGGCCACTATTGCTATGAACTGATAAACAACGTCACCCAGTGGCATAACGCACAGCGACACTGTAACGGTCAGTAATTCAACAATTGTAGTACATTTCTTAGTGACACATTCTTTAACATCGTATATCACATTATGAATACGGTTCTGGCCAAAGCAATTCCGTGTCATGCGTATTTTGTTAACAATAATAGTATTGTAAAGCATGAAACAGGCTAATACTTCTTAAACTTGAGGTATTTATTTATCACAGAACTAATTTGTACATTTACTTCTGTTTCTGTTTAAGCAGATATTTATCAACCATGAGACTGGTAGAGTGTTGATAAATGTCCGATCGTTTTATATTTTATCTTTCTAAAGTTTACGTCTACACGCATATGTTTGTGTGTGTTAATTGTTATGATGCACTTTAATTCATCGATGGTAATGTACGCTAAAACCGCGCACACGCGTGTTTCTTTAATTAGTTTCCGGTGCAGGGTACCTGGCACACGTAGCTAACCACGCAGAGCAGGACTTCATTGTGCGGTTCCTTAACAAGCACCATTTTGTGCCGTCCATCTGGCTGGGTTTGACGGACTCAAAACAAGAGGGTCAGTGGACGTGGATGTCAGGTAGTATTCGCTCGTTTCAGTTTGTTACATTTAACTATTTTATAAAAAGGCAATTTATGACATTTTCCGTTGTGTTCAAACTGGAACACTATTTTGGTTTTGGTAGCGTGTCAAATAAACATATCTAATTAAAGTAGCTTTAGCTACACCCTGTGCGACCATGTCAACGTTCTTTAAATATAAAGAAGTGAAACTCCAGCTGCTGGAGCAGTAATTTTAATAACTATTTTTCAAGTTTATTGCAATAAGCACATTGTTTAATGTGCTGTTATATTCCGCATGAAAGATCAGATGTACGCTTTTATTATGTGTTATTTGATTGTACATCACCAAATCTTGTAATTTAAGGCGACCCAGTTACATACACCAACTTTGGGCAAGACTATAAACACCATGGTCAATCCACTCACAGCAACAACGATTGTGTGATCATGAAGCAGGGTGGGGAGTGGACGGACGTTGCGTGTGGGACGGCAACCATTAACGTCGGGTTTTTGGGAGAAAGACACCCCTTTATTTGCCAATATAGTAAATACTTAACCATAAGTTCGGCGTATATTGTTTTCAAGTATCGAATATGTTCTCTTCACGCATTTTGAAATGTACCGTAACATACAGTTACACGAGAAATCGTAAAAAGAGGAAAAATAAATCATCTGTATGTTCAAAGTAAAGTTGAGCAAAATTATCTTTTATATTTTATTATATAAATAATATTAACAGAATAACAAAAAAAAAAATGCTTTTGGCGGCTATGCTTGTAGAACATATTGTTCTTACAAGGGTATGAAAAGAAATACAATAAAACTGAAAACAATACTTAATTAAAGACATACCTATCATTTAGATAAAAAATGCAAAAATATCGATATGCGAACGTTGTCTCAAGCGAACGTATTTAGCCACTGATCTTTCGGTGTTTTACACGGTCTTAAATTCTGATATACATATTTATAACATGGATGTTTTGTTCTTTCAGAAATCGTTCATCACCCTACTGAGATTGGCTAATCAACAATCCATGAAGATTTACCAAAGGAAAGTAAATATTTGAATTTGGATGTGTTATTGCTGTTTACAAGTAGAAAAGAAAAATCGAATTTTTTTTTCATAATTCTTACATGCATATTCATTATTTATGCATGTCATAAACGTAAAAGAGCTTATAATTTTCAATGACATGACTGAATACAAAAATATACTAGAGGTGTTCCATGATAGCAGTCTATACTATTCATTAAAAGAATTCTTCATTTTTGTTTGGGGGGGGGGGCACCCTTAGTATATTTATACGTATTTAACGTTTTTGTTAAGTTCGGTAGAAGTAACGGTATATATAAACTTCGAAATGCTCATTTGAATAACCTAGACTCCATCGCGTCTGCAAAAACCAAAATGCCATGTTTCATGTTGGTTTGGTTCAGTGAAACAGATATTAACACATCAACGGGTATATATTGGTGTATACATACAGTGCTAATTTGACGCGCTATTTCAATAGATTATTTGTTAAAACCTATCATTAAGTTTTGATGTTTGAGCAGATGACTTTTTAATAAAGTATATGCAAATAAATACTAGTAATACAAATTGACCACATATCATGGTTTTGCTCTGGGAAAAGTTCACATTTATCAACATAATACACTGATTAATTAATTAATACTTTACAATTAAGAATTACGACGAGATACACAAATAATGTAAAGTGGAAAAGAAAAAATACATTCGACATTTACAAAAAAGGAAGCCATACATCTTTGTAAGTGTATGTACACGAATACACGAATAGCTTCCCTTGATTTCATAATTTACGTGTGTCACATTTTCACTAGTTTGAATAAAGGTCGGAATGGTTTAGCGAATTTTATTGTTCGAGCTTGTTTTACACCTTTAATGCCAGTTTTTTAAGCAAATCATGAAACATTTATCAAATGAACGCTTCGTCGTAATATGTTGCTCTATTTTGTTTGACTATATAGAACCAACATAATTTTTTAACGATAATAGATGGGCTTAATTATGTCTGGAAAAGGGAGTTTTATAACTGTAGCCATGACAGATACAATTACGTTTGCTTCCGTGAATATGGGATCGCCCGTTGATATTTTACTATCTGCATTTATATAACAGAGTATTTGATACCGTTACTATAAATAGTAACAAATTGACGCAACTCGCAGGCCGTTATTCGTATACATCGGGCTGATTTTTCATAGCGGACAAGAATCCGATCGTGCGACTTCAACTGAAAATCAAAGCGCCGTAGGCGCTTAAGGTGCTTGGAAAGAAGTGTAGTGACTAAACTGAAGTAAATGTAAACGGACCCACGCTATTTTGCTGACAGATACAGTGTACATGTATGCTGATGTTATAAAGTTGAAGGTTTAATATATTATTCGTGCTTAATATGTCTATCTAGTTTTAAACACTTCGACCTTTAAGCTAAGGTCAGTCAATGGTCAAGGTCATCATAAAATAGGTCAGTGGGAAGGTCTTGTCCAAAGGGGAGTTATGGACAAAAATAAAGTAAATCCAATCATGAACCACAAAGTTATGGTGAATGTTAAGTTATTGGGTGCTTTGACTTTTGAGTTTAAGGGCCAAGGTCATCAAGAAATATGTCCGTGGGAAGGTGTTGATCAAAGAAGAGTTATGTACAAATATCAAGTGAAAAAATTATTCTGTAGTATGGAAGTTATGGCAAAAGTATAATTTTTTGGACAGACAGTCCAGAAACCATATGCCTGCCTTTGGGGCATAAAAAAAATGTATGTATGAACAAGTTTAAATTAAATATTAGATTTATGGTTGTATTTAACAGACAAACATTTTAAAGAGATGAAGAGGAAGATTCATAAGTAAGGCTAGGTTTCTTTAACTGAAGTGTTAATCGGATGTCAAGCTTCTCATTAATACTCTGGACAAGCAGTATCAAGTGTTGACAAGAGCACTACCAACAGGTACAGGACGCTGGAATACAAGTGCTTGACACAGACTAAGTTTCAAATCCGACAAGATGTGTTTGTAAAACACAATGTCCCCCTATATGACGTTTTGGCCACATATATTTGACCTCTGACCTTGAAGGATGACCTTGACCTTGACCTTTCACCACTCAAAATATGCAGCTTCATGAGATACACATGCATGCCAAAAATGAAGTTGCTATCTTCAATATAGCAAAAGTTATTGCAAAATGTTAAAGTTGGAGCAGACAGACCAACAGACAGACCAACAGACAGGGCAAAAACAATATGTCCCCCACTACTATAGTGGGGGACATAAAAAGAGGAATAGTTTCCTCATGTCAATAGAAGAAGGTCATCACATAATCATTCTACAAGAGTGTTGAATTTCAAGTTGAAAGCTTTTAATGATTGAGAAATTTAAGTCGGAAAAGGGGAATAACTCTTACAAAATGGTGAATAGTTGTCTTCTGTTGTCAGTAGATGAAGGTGTTGATATTCTACAAGTGCATAGACTTCGAAGTTGAAAGCTTCGATAGTGTTTGAGAAATTGTAAGTCGGTAATAACAAGGGCTGTTTGTAAAACATGCAAGCCCCCCATATGGGCTGTCCGTTGTAGTGGCAGCCATTGTGTGAATACGTTTTTTGTCACTGTGACCTTGACCTTTGACCTAGTGACCTGAAAATCAATAGGTGTTATCTGCGAGTCATGATCAATGTACCTATGAAGTGTCATGATCCTAGGCAAAAGCGTTCTTGATTTATCATCCGGAAACAATTTTACTGTTTCGGGTCACCGTGACCTTGAACTTTGACCTAGTGACCTGAAAATCAATATGGGTCATCTGCGAGTCATGATCAATGTACCTATGAAGTATTATGATCCTAGGCGTAAGTGTTCTCGAGTTATCATCCAGAAACCATTTTTACTAATTCGGGTCACTGTGACCTTGACCTCTGTCCTAGTGACCTGAAAATCAATAGGGGTCATCTGCAAGTCATGATCAATCTACCTATCAAGTTTCATGATCCTAGGCCTAAGCGTTCTTGAATTATCATCCGGAAACAATTTTACTATTTCGGGTCACCGTGACCTTGGCCTTTGACCTAGTGACCTCAAAATCAATAGGGGTCATCTGCGAGTCATGATCAATCTATCTATCAAGTTTCATGATCCTAGGCCCAAACGTTCTTGAGTTATCATCCGGAAACCAGCTGGTGGACGGACCGACCGACAGACCGACCGACCGACATGTGCAAAGCAATATACCCCCTCTTCTTCGAAGGGGGGCATAATAAATGAACAAGTACGTAGATCAATTTAATGAACAGAATGTATCAACAACCTGTAGGACATGGAAAGTTATTGTTTTTAACATCAAAGCGTAATATAATTTTCATAATTTAGTATTAACAAATAATCTAGCGCTACAAAATGATTTTAAAATGTTAGAAACAAGAAAAGTGGCATGTATTTCTCCTCCTTTTGTATGAATATTAACATATGTACTCTAAATGTAAAAGGGCTAAATAACAAAGACAAACACACTTAAATTTTCAAATGGTTAGACGAAAAAAAGTCTTTTACAGGAAAATCACTTCACACGTACCTTCGCACAAACATTGAAAAGTGCATGGGACGGAGATATTTATCTTAGCGGACAACATACAAATAAACAAGGCAACACTTTACTGATCAAAAGTAATAGATATAACAAGCAAATTCGTTGAATTGATATCCCCCGCCAATATGCTGCTGGACACAAAAGTGTTATATTTGACACTCAAAAAAGCATTTTTTTTCAAGATTAAAAGGGCTATAACTCCATTATTAACAGATAATTTACAATGCCATTTGGCGTGCATTATTATCTTATCAATATCTATACTCATTCAAAGTTTCAATGAAATCCGCCAAAGCACTTTCAAGATATGGCTGCCAACACGCAAACAAATGCATTTTTTCAAGATACAAAGGGCCATAACTCCGTTATTAACATATGGTGCACAATGCCATTTGGCGTGCATCATCCTCTTATCCATATATATACTCATACCAAGTTTCAATGAAAACCGCCAAAGCACTTACAAGATATGGCTCCGGACACAAAGTACCTATAGTAAAAAGCATTTTTTCAAGATACAAAGGGCCATTACTCTGTTTTTAACAGATAGATGGTATACAAAGCTATTTGGCGTGCATCATCCTCTTATGCATATATACACTCATACCAAGTTTCAATTAAATCCGCCGAAGCACTTCCAAGATATGGCTCTGGACACAAAAGTGCCTATAATAAAAAGCATTTTTTTTCAAGATACAAAGGGCCATAACTCTGTTTTTAACAGATGGTGTACGATGCCATTTGGCGTGCATCATCCTGTTATGCATATATATACACCCAAGTTTCATTGAAATCCGCCAAAGCACTTCCAAGATATGGCTCCGGACACAAAAGTGCCTATAGTAAAAAGCATTTTTTCAAGATACAAACGGCCATAACTCTGTTTTTAACAGATGGTGTACAATGCCATTTGGCGTGCATCATCCTCTTATGCATATATATACTCATACAAAGTTTCAATGATCTCCGCCAAAGCACTTTTAAGATATGGCTCCGGACACAAAAGTGCCGGACGGACAGCTGGACGGACGGACAACGCCAAAACAATATCCCTCCGCCTCTGGCGGGGGATAATAATACACGAAACACAATTAACATTAATAAATGTTTACGGCCTGAATATAGATGAATCCAAATTTTATGAAACATTACATTCCAATAAAATAAATAACAAAGATAAAAACATTTTAGTTGGAGGTGATTTCAATAGTGTTCTTTATGCATAATAAGAGATAAAAATAATGGAAATCTTTATACTCACTCCAAAAATAGGAACATTTTGAATAACATAGTTGAAAACTACAATTTGATGGCATAATACTTCGTGCACGGGCACAGCATGTTGAACACAATGAAAACAATACGAAATACTTTGCAAACAATGAAAAACTTATAAAACGAACAAAAAAATATACAGAAACTAGTAGTTGATGGCAAAGACATTACAAATAGAAGTCAAATACTAGAAGAACGCATATTTTTTAAACGATCTATAAACAAAAATGTAGAAAATAACACCCTCTTAAGAAATACACATCATGCTTTAATTGAAGAGGAACACACAATAATTTGATGTGCCTGCACTTCCAGCTTGTTAAGTGAACAATCAATCGTGTCACATGTTATCTCACATGATGACTCGAATAAACAGCCTCAGACAATGAACAGGAGCAAAATTTAAGTGTACAATTTCGAGTATTGAAAGTCTCATTCTTTAATCAACCATAATCTAATCTAGGAGTAAAAGTGCACTTTTGCCTTCCATAGATAAACTTTCAAAAGGACTTTTCGGCACTATAACAATGGATCAGGTCAATTTCCTTGCTGATCACATGAATAAACTTACCATTTATAAGAATGGACAACTGTATGTCAGGTATTAAATATAACATGCTACCAAACAAATTTATTGACTGCGGATTGCAACCATCATCCTGAAATATGCACCAAGTCATTGATTATGTTACAAGTATTCTTATGGATCAAATAAGAGAAACCAGTAGCATACATGATGAATTAGAAGAATTTAAGTTAGGAGTTCCAGATTTAATCAATGGAAAGACATGTACTCAATGAATGACTTTCTGTTTGAAGAAATGAATCAAGCTTGTTTGTAACTTTAAAACTTCTTATTTTATAACTGAAAGATCCTTTGCATTTATACAAGGTCGAGTCTTTTCCTGTACCTATAAATGCTACATCTCATGATCTGTAGATGAAACTCAAATATTAAATCTCCCAGCTTTCTTATTGATAACTAATGAGTGGCTAGACCCAATTAAACTGAATGTGTAGGGTCCAGCCTCAAGTATTGTAAAAATAATTTTGCCTAATTACTTCTTCATGTTGTATATTGGCAATCTTTGCAAATGACAAAATCAGGCAATTATATGCGTAATTTCAGGTATGTTAAAAATGCTATTATACCTACAGCAAACACAACTATATTTAAAACACTATGAATACATGTATACATATCCAGGTGACATCAAATTAACAAAACCAAATTAATTTTTTTTCCCATTAAAAGTTTTTAAGACTTGTTAATTGAAAAAGAACCGGGGCTGTTTGTTAAACATGCCTGCCCCCCATATGGGTTGTCAGTTGTAGTGGCAGCCATTGTGTAATTACGTTTTTTTGTCACTGTTGCGGTAGTGGAGGTGGTTATGGTTTCATGATACCAGGCGTAAGCCTTCTTGAGTTATCATCCGGAAACTATTTTCCTATTTCCAGCCAACCATTTTACTGCCTTATTTCACTGTGACCTTTGACCTAGTGACCTGAAAATCAATAAGAGTCATCTGCCAGTCATGATCAATGCCCCTATGAAGTTTCATGATCCCAGGCGTAAGCGTTCTTGAGTTATCATCCGGAAACCATTTTCCTATTTCCAGTCAACCATTTTACTGTTTCAGGTCACTGTGACCTTGACCTTTGACCTATTGACCTGAAAATCAGTAGGGGTCATCTGCTGGTCATGACCAATGTCCCTATTAAGTTTCATGATCTTATGCGTAAGCATTCTTGAGCTATCATCCGGAAACCATTTTACTGTTCCGAGTCACTGTGACCTTGACCTTTGACCTAGTGACCTGAAAATCAATCTGAAGGGTCATCTGCCAGTCATGATCAATGTACCTATGAAGTTTCATAATCCTAAGCGTAAGCATTATTGGGTTATCATCCTGAAACCATTTTACTGTTTCGTGTCACTGTGACATTGACCTTTGTCCTAGTGACCTGAAAATCAATAGGATTCATCTGCTAGTCATGATCAATGTTCCAATGAAGTTTCATGATCATAGGCCTAAGCATTCTTGACTTATCATCCGGAAACCATTTTACTATTTGGAGTCACTGTGACCTTGACCTTTAACCAAGTGACCTGAAAATCAATAGGGGTCATCTGCCAGTCATGATCAATGTACCTGTGAAGTTTCATGATCCTAGATCTAAGCGTTCTTGAGTTATCATCCGGAAACCATCTGGTGGACGGACCGACCGACATGTGCAAAACAATATACCCCCTCTTCTTCGAAGGGGGGCATACAAATTAACAAACAAGTGATGTCATCATCCTTCGAAAACGAGAAAAATTGCCACATCTAGTCACGAGTCTTTTTTTAAATAAATTGTCAAACAAGAGCTGTCACCATAGAATGACATATGCCCCATATAAACGGTTTGATAGAAGTTATAGCATTTTTCGAAACCTAAACGCAGATTGCGAAACCTAAACACGGACCCTAAGTTCAAGGTCAAGGGCACAGGGGTCAAAATGTTTGTGCGTATGGAAAGGCATTGTCTATATAAACATGCACACCAAATATGAAGGTTATATCTCAAGGGACATAGAAGTAATGAGCATTTTTCGAAACCTAAACGCAGATTTTGAAACCTTAAGGCAGACCATAAGTTCAAGGTCAAGGTCACAGGGGTCAAAATGTGTGCGTGTATGGAAAGGCCTTGCCCATATACACATGCATACGAAATATGAAGGCTTTATCTCAAGGGACATAGAAGTTATGAGCATTTTTCGAAACCTCAACGCAAAGTGTGACGGAAAGACGGACAGTCCGATCAAAAAGGGGCATACAAAACATAGCAAAAGGATATTACAATCTTCGAACATAGAAATCATCTACAATGTATGCTTGAAAGAAAAATAAAGAAAACAAGAGCGTCAGAGGACAGCGCGCTTGACTATTCGAGTGCTTGACAGTATAACATAAGCCATCATGGGGAAATTAATCAAATTAATCAATAAGGTCAAGGTTATTGTTCGGGTATATTTTCAACAATCTATTGAGCATTTGTAAAGACATAAAACAAACTAATAAGATTTTTTTTATTCAAGTTTGATAGCAATAGCTTGGGTGGGATGTTTGGATGGTCCTTCAAAAATAAAGTAAATAAACATTTGTTTCTTTTTTAAACCAGGTTTCAAAGAAAAGAAAAAAAATGGGTTGGGTAGGGGGAGGGTTGAGCGGGGGTATAATGTGGGGCGTGGTCATTTATTAGAAAGTCTTTCAAAAATATAAAAGGAAAACAAAATGTATTTATTTTTTTTTTTTTGGGGGGGGGGGGGGGGGGCTGCAGGGATTCTGAGTTGGGCTTGGGGTATTGTTTTGTTTGGGTGGAGTCCATTGTGGTATTCAGGTAAGTGTCCTGATAAAATCTTATCATACATTAAGAAGTTATGGAAATGTAACTAAAATTTATTTTTATGTGACCTTGAGAGTCAAGGCATTCAAGGTTGAGGTACAATTTAACTTGCCAGGTACAGTACCCTCATGGTATAGAAAATATTTGAAGTTTGAAAGCAATAGCTTTGATACTTTAGAAGTCAAGTAGATCTGAACACAAAATTTAAGAACATATTCAGTTACTTAGACAAAAAAGGGCCATAATTCTTACACAATGCTTGATACAGTTGTCTGCTCTTGTTTATAGATTGGGGTCATGTTGGTAAAACAGTTTGCAAAATATGAAAGCAATATGTCAAAGGATATTGAAAATATTTGAGGTGGTACACAAACTTTAACATAGATTTATCAATAATATTCATATTCTAGATGGAGAAGGGCCATAATTTTACAAAATACTTCATACAGTTGTCTGTTATTGTTTATAGATTGGGGTCATGTTGTTAAGAATTTTGCACAATATGAAAGCAATAGGTCAAGGGACATTGGAAATATTTGCGGTGGTAAGCAAACTTTAACATAGATTTAACAATAATATGCATATTCTAAGTGAAAAAAGGGCCATAATTTTTACAAAATGGTTGATACAGTTGTCTGCTGTTGTTTAAAGGTTGGGGTCATGTTGGTAAAGAAGTATGCAAAATATTAAAGCAATATGTCAAGGGACATAGGAAATATTTGGGGTTGTTCGCAAACTTTAACATTAATAATATGCATATTCGAAGTGAATAAAGGGCCATAATTCATACAAAATGCTTGATTCAATTGTCTGCTCTTCTTTAGGGTTTGGGTCATGTTGGTAAAAAAGTATGCACAATATTAAAGCAATATGTCAATGGACATAAGAAATATTTTGGGTGGTACGCAAACTTTAACATTAATAGTATGCATATTCTAAGTGTACAAAGGGCCATAATTCTACAAAATGCTTGATACAGTTATCTGTTCTTGTTTAAAGGTTGGGGTCATGTTGGTAAAGAAGTATGCAAAATATTTACCCCCTAAGCAATATGTCAAGGCACATAGGAAATATTTGGGTTGGTACGCAAACTTTAACATTTGTACGCTCACGCCGACGCCGGGGTGAGTAGGATAGCTCCACTATATATATTTCATATATAATAGGCTTTATAATAATAAGCTAAAAATGGGGGTCACCAGTGAAAACGAAAAGTTCCCGCTTTACAATCAAGGTTACCCCCCTTTTCCAGAAACGCCATACTGAATTTGAGATTTTTATATGTGAGCATTAAGATGAGCTGAATGTTCAAAAATTATTATAAATAGATAAAAAAAGAGAGGAAAAGCCTATAATAAACCCATAAACATATAAACATACATACATCTCATATATCATGTGTGAGATGGAACCTACTCAGTGCAGTAAGATTTGCTAACCTTGTTTGAAATTGCACGTAAAATGCGTTCTTCTATAAATAAGACTTGAAAATGTTACAGGGAAATAAGAACATTAATAATTAAGTAACAAGGTACATATAATCATTCAATCAAACACGTTTAAAGGAAAAAAGATTTATCAATGTATCAATGACTAGTGATACTAGTGATATTAAACATTAAACTTAGTATGACAAACAAAACAAATACACGATTGTCATGGTAGTTCTTTGAAGAACTTCGACAGGTTGGAATAAGTGTCTCCAAAAGACGCTTGGCATTGGTGACCCTGGGCTGACCGTCAAAGTTATTCATTATAAAAATGTTCTTGAGACCATCGCGTTCAAAGATCATTTTAAGATGCATAAGGTTGAGTCCAGAGCCAGCTATAATATTTATGTTGTTGCAGCATTGAACACATGACTGTAAACAAGAACACTCAGTGACTGCAAGTTCCTAGCTTTTTTAGGGGTTGAATTTGAGTCCATAATCTGTCTGGTTTCATTTTCCTCCTGCACAGGTAATCAGCATACAGTATATCACTGAAATGTTGAAGTTGATATTTGACTAGTACATGTACTTATATTCAGACAGGTTCATAAGATCATCAATAAGTTTCAGTCGAACAAAATTATGCACAATTGCAAATTGTGTATGAATAATTTTAACCATGTGTATTTATTAAAATAAAAATATTTGGTCTTTTCTTATTAATTTGGCTTCAATAAGCCTTCTCAAAGTTATTTCTATAAATTGACAACATTTTCTTCAAGTTATTTAACAAAATAATTACATACCGATGTCAAATGAACAAGCACTTGTATAGGAGTAAGAACTGATATTAGTGTTTCATGAGAAGTGTGAAATGATCCATTATGATATGCGTCATCGTTTTTATTTATTCAAACATTAACGACATAGCATGTCATTACTAGTATTTTATATGATAAACCCCTTAAAACTGGATTAATAAGTAAGTGTAAACACCACATATCCAGTAGGGATAATACATGTATTTGGTATTAACATTTGGATGAAGAATGTATATATACCAAATGTTAATGTTAATACCAAATACATGTATTATCCCTACTGGATATGAAACTGACTATTAACGTAACATTTTATTTATTACTTAAAACATTGGTTCTACATTAACAATCACATAAATCAGAGAAATATCTACTTCGTTTCCATCTTATAAGCCTGTCTGCTATAAAGGAGATAGTTGAAACTTGATGAATGAACGTCCTTCCCGCATGTATTTCCATTTTCTTTAAGTTTAATTGATCATTGGAACATACAGTGTTGACAAAAAGTAATTAACCGTTCCTGGACCACCAATGTTGTTGATCATTGCTGAAAAGATAATAAATATGCAGCATTTTAATTTGAATAACCATAATACATAATTTAGGTGATCACACAAAAAGTATATCATTTTCAGAATAGTAATTTTTGTATTTGGGACATAATATACTTTTTTGTTGTTTGTTTGAGGAAAACATCAATACTCGGTCATAAAATTCAAATATGCTGTCCTTGATTTCCATGCATTTACAACACAACTTTTTCCTTACATGGCACATTTCGGTATCGGGTCCGTTCGCCCTAGTTACACGTTCGCCCTGGGTCCGTTCGCCCTGGGTTCGTTCGCCCTATATTATCATTTCCATATCGGGGTATGAACACAATGTACACAAAATAAAGTGCATCATTTATAATTTTATATATAAGCTGTATATATTAAATTTATAAATTATTTGTACATTAATATGTGTATTATAATCATTAAGATTATGAGATTTTGAGTGTAACTTATTGCGTTGTTTATGGTTCTTTCATTTAGCAATATATAACCACCGTTTGTCGGATTATCTATATTCTTGTAATCTTGTTGATCCCTGCATAGGCAAATAAATTCAAAATTCATATAAACATCATTAAATCTCAATAAAAAACATCATCAATATTCAATTTACTAAACTGATCAATTTCCAATAATTCTCGCGTGTATTGCGCTGTGTGAAGTAGCAACTGGCCTTTATTGATCGTTGTCGATTAATTAAGAGATTAAAGAGATAATGGTCTGTGTTAATTGATTGATTGAGTGTCGTTTTAACCTAATTTAGTTAACATTGAGAACAATTACTAAATCATATAGAAATTAGTTATGTAGAATATGATTATTAAGTTGAAACTATTATCCTAAAGCGTATACTAAATATTGATGCATGCATAAATCATGTTTGTAAAACAGAACTGTTATTATTATTTTTTTTAGAAATTATCTTTAAGGTAGCGCACCTCTAATGATTTCCCGCGATTTCTTCGAAGGTTGAAGAGCCTACTATTAGGTGCCGTAGCCTAGTGGACTAGAAATCTTTTGGGATATTCCCGCGCAGGTTCGAATCCTGCCGACGACGTATACTTTTTTGCGACGCGTTTTATTTATTTTCTAACGTAATTTGATTTAATATGGCATATAAGCTATATTTATTGTTAAATATGTTGCAATTTTTATGCACATTCTTCAATTATTAAAATTTAAACAACGTTATGGCGAAATTGGGTGATTTACTGTTGAAAATACGAACCATGCATGTTGCATTTTTATTTTTATTTAAAAAAGTAAACGGTAAATCTGTCTAGTTTAAAATATGACTTAAATGATACTATTTTGAATTTTATGACACTTTGTTTTTAACCGACCCAATTTTTACTTGGCTGAAATCACTTACATTTCATGGCGCTCTTCCATAGATAAAAATTTGTAAAAAATAAATGTCTGTAAAAGAATACTTATTTCACCTTGTTTAAACTTTAAACACCTTTACAGCATCTGTACACACCAACTGCATGCCCATATTTGGAAATTTGAATGAATTATGGAACTTGTATATACCCCAGGGGTGAAAATAAACTGGACAAAAGCCGAGCGTGGGGGTGGTTTTGAAAAAATCGGTATATTTTTTTAAAAAGCATGGAAAGCCTACCTACAAATTTGCATGTAGTTCAGTGAAATGATGCTGATTAAGAAAATAATTAATTAGATTATATTTGGATATGTGCCCATTAGAGGTGCGCTACCTTAATATGATTATTAGCGTATGATTAAGTAAATAAACATAAATTATGTAAATGAAACAGAGCTGTATATTTTAAATTGTGTAGAAATTGGCCTCAAAGAAAATGTTCAATTATAATAAATACATTAAGGTATAAGATTATTATTATTTAATTATATAAATATTTAAATGGTAAGCAGCGCAACTTAAAGGCCAATTTCGTAAATTATGTAAACGGTCTCCAAACGGAGAGATAAAATGTCAACTTATATTATAACCTTAGTCGATTTCGTCCGCCTTTTCAATTAAAAAGACCATTTATTGTATAAGAAAACCAAAAAGACCAATATATATGATAAATGACGTCTTCGGTGATAGGTTTCTCTTCCGCAATGAGGCCTATCATCAGGCCCGACGGAATGATGGTTTGCATTTCATATGCACACAGTGTGAGGAAAGAAACTGGCCAGAAATCACCGACACCGATGCGGATGAAGATGAAAGAGCACTCACCAACACTGACCAACAATCGACGGGCAACTCAATTTACGAGAACGCTTCATTAATGATTATGAATTTCATAAAATGTGCTTAACTATATTATACTCGATTGCCATGTAAGATAATACACATATTTCCAAAATGCTAACAAGAGTTCCACATTCTGGCGGTGTAGCGTGCGAAGTAAAAAAATGCGTTGTCACGCGACAGTCCTACAGAAAGGCAGTGACTTCCGTCTATGCTCCAATGCGCACGTGCACCCAGCTGACCCGAAGCTTCTTCTTCGAGCGAAGTCTTCCACCATTGTAAGTTATTGTAAATGAAACGTAATGTTTTAACATATTTAAATTATTCACTAAAACATGGGACGACAATTTCATCTTTTATGGAATTTTTCGTTTAAATGATGTCTCCAGTTAAGTTAAGGCGGAAAGTGCAGTCCCTGATTAGCCCGTGCGAACTGCACATGCTAATCTGGGACGACACTTTACGCACATGCATAATTCCCAGTAAAGCATTATCGTATTTATGTTTTGTTATAGGTCAAACAGCGTATCAAGGAACAGCCTCATGCCTGGGCAATAAAGGTGTAACATTAAGTTTTCATTAATTAATATAATAAACAATTAGAGAAAATTACTGGCCTTTGACGGCTTTGAGACAAACACGCTTACACGTTAAAGAGCGCCGTCTTGATTTTTCACACATGTTGGCAAGTTTGTAGCTTAAGTTGTTATTTATATATTAAAATGTTTAAAAGATAACAAATTTCGTTATATTTATTGCTTACCTGCTTTGATAATAAAATTTAGAGCGAACGGACCCAGGGTGAACAGGATTTAGGGCGAACAGAAATTAGGGCGAACGGACCCGGATTCCACATTTTCTTTTTCAAAATGAAAGCAAAAATGGGCCTGATTATGTGGTAAAAATCACTGACAGGGTGCATTTTTCCTACAAAATCTACTTTACTCCAATTATGAATAATGAAACTGTTATACTTGAAAAAAAACCAAAATCTATGTACCTTCCTGTTCCGAGCTTTTACTTTGTGTTGATAGCAAAAAAAGGCATTCCTTTCTTGAAAAGTTGAAGACTCTTCTTTACGTGATGGGTTTTGCCGTACGATAACCCGTTCACATGGCTACAGTCATCACACAAGCATAAATCCACTTTATCCCCTTTTACTTCTCACCAACAGTATAAAATGTGTACACTGTAAGTGACACGGGTTCTAAACGTTATTCTTCACAGTGGTCAAAATTTTCAAGCGTTTCCAGGAATCGTTTTTTTCATGAATATCAACACTGCCATGCATTAGTTGACGTTTATCATTAACTCCAGTCACATTAATATGAACAATAATAACAATTTTATTAATCTTTCTCTTTCAATATAGCAAATTGCTTTTTCTTTAAACGACCAATCTGTCAGGTACAATGTCGGCCATATTTGTTGTCTTTGTATTTAGCGGATCCTACATTTAGAATCTGGTATTTCATAGCGTATTTATAGAATATTAGTAGTTTTCAGCACATTCCCGGATAACGTTCGGATTGACGGATATGTACGAAAGAAGGAGATATTGCACGAAGTTCATTAGAGTGCTAATACCTTAAAAAACGTATCAGAAAAAATTCTTCGTACTGTCTCCGTAGACACTCGTATATTTTCGGCCTAGACCGTCAAGTGTGGAACTTATTCTCGCATGAATATGCAAACAATAATAAAAACTATGCCGTACCCAATGTTTAGGAATTTTGCTTCAATAATATTTTTTAACACGTTTTATGACACTGTCATGTTAGATAGTGATGTTCTGTATTCACAATGCGGGTTATTGAGAACTTCTTTGCAGGGACCTATTTGTTTGTATAGGTCCCTCTTCTTTGATTGCGCATGAATGACCGCCAAGTGGTAAATCGGACTTTTCCAAATTCATTCATTCGTGGTTGTTTTGGCAGCCAGCCAAGTCAGCTTATCTCAAAAAACGGTCTAAGTACTATGGCCTAGGGGCTTCGCCCCAGGCCAAAAAATGGCATCATCCCTCAGTTTTATCCAAACTTAGGATATAAATCAACGAAAGAAAAAAACGATAATAAAAAAATAAAGGTAGCACAAAATTCGAATTATGAAAATATCAATTACATCTGTTTTTCACTGCTTCAGCTAAAGTGACCAATATCCCTTGCTTTTGCTTAATAAATTCTGTTAGAAGACACGAGTGAAGTTTCAAGAGAATATAGGTTGCAGCTTCAAAAGCTACAGAGTTACATCCTCACACATTATACAGATTGTATAAAAAGTGGTATTAGCTTGTGTAAATGGCGTTCCTCTAATTCATTGTCCAAGAAAATTTTAATCACTCACAAATTGAAAACAAAAGATTACTTTTTGTATTTGCAACGACTGGATTTATATGGCGAATAGGACAGTGAAAACACAGTTTGGTAAAGAAACAACAACAACTGATAAACGTATATTGGAAACGGGACGACACGCTGTGCAATAGACTAATTATAGTCCTTGAAAATAAATGATGAAACCATTTATGAAATGAAAATGTAGACAAACGTGTTTACTTTACAGAGTTACATTTCCGTGTCAAAGTTTTCAGAATAAAGTCTAAAAATGTTCAAAATGGCCAGAATATTTTTGAAGAAACACAGTAGTAAAGTAGGATAAATATCAATAATCGCCAGAAACGACTTGATTGTTATCTCTGTGCATCTTCATTAACGCACAAAATGTGTTTACAATCTGCATATATTGCCCCGCGGCAGATGTTTCTTTATTGCATGAAAAAAAAACCTGCAAGACATGTGTACGTTACTTATTATCACAAAGCCTTTATCCAAGTGTAAGTGGTGCGTTTTGTAAGTTTATAAGGTCCTAATGTGATGGAGGTGCTAAATGCAAAATCTTCTATTGCCGTTATATTCCGCTTGAAACACCAGCACATGTACGATTTGTATTATGTGTCATTTGAATGTACATACTAATGCGATCACCAAATCTTTGCATGAAAAGCGAGCCAGTAACATATACCAACATTGGGCATTACAATAAACACCATAATCAATCTACATACAACAACAACGACTGTGTGATTATGAGGCAGGGTGGAGACTGGGCGGACGTCCCGTTTGGGTTGGCGTTTATCAGCGGTTAGATCGGCGATAAGAACCCCTTCATCTGCCAATATAGTAAACACTTAACGTTTTGATCGTTGTTTTTATTCCATTATCTAATGTCTATGATGTGTCAGATGTGTACTTCACGTTTTTTTTAATATGCCTTAAAATGCCGTTTCTTGAGAGGTTGTAAACCAGGCAACATATGTGCTTATTCAAATTAAAGTTTCGGCCAAATTATCTTCTTTAATTTGTTATATTAATATAATATTTACAAAAATGTATTTGGCTTCCACGCTAGTAGAATATATTTCTAAAATGGTAAGAAAAGAAAAACTATTTACCTGAAAAATACTTAACTAAAGACATTCACATCGTATACATGAATAGTGATCACATATCAATACAGTAACGAACGTATTTTACTAATAATCATTAAGTGTTTTTTCACGGTTTTTAATGCGGATACAAATGTAAATGAAATGCATGGTTTGTACTTTCAGAAATCGTTCATCCTGACATAATGACTGACTTATAATTGATCCATGAAGATTTGCCGAATGACAATCAATCGTAGCATTTTTATGTGTTATTTTACTAGCTTGCTGTTAACAAGTGGACACATCGAAATTTATTTTGTCAGTATTATTATATTATTATGCATAATTTATACAGGTCTTAAATGTAAAAGAGCAAACCTTTTTCACGGATATGGTGGAGTTTAAAAAAATATACTAAAGGCGTCCAATGAAGTTGCGCTTGACTATGAGTTAGTTCACATTCGTTCCCGAGCGTTTTTAAATATTGAAATCTAGATTTAGAACCGTTAGTAGCCATTATACAATTCATTGTATATCACAACGACCGCAAAACCATCGCAGAGTGCCACAGTCTGAAGTCCGCGGTGATCGTCGCGTTAACCACCGTGGCCAAATATTTAATTAAAAAAACGTCATCATATGCGAACGTTCTGGCGAAACATCATTTCTACATATATGAGCACGTTCAAATATTCTTTACCAAACATTTTTCATTTTATTACAAGAACACTTTTTATGATTGACTTGAAACGTAAATAACAATTTTATTTTGTTTTCAACATTTAAATTAAGACCAAACATAAGTAAAGGATCGCCAAGTAAAGAAACGCAATTGCAGTGAACAGGTATAACAATTTACCGCTCATCTTAAAAAACTATTTTAAATGAAATCCGCATTAAATACTGTGGATTTAATGATGGTAAAAATATATTAATGACGAGACTGAATAAAAACAACTCAACAAAAAGTACTTTAAAAATGGCCGGTTAACATGTTTTCAAAACGATGGACATGAAGATTTTATGACGTTTTCTGAAAACATTATAATGCTATTCGTGAACTAATAAGTACAGCTTTAGTATGTTTTATCTGTCAAATACACCATCAGGGATATAATATGCTTTGGGGCATGTCAAATGTCCATTGATTTTTCTTGTATTATAGTCTATCAGCCAGATGGGTTGGGGTGGGGGGCAAAACAACACCTATCTAACTTGATTGTATACTCCATATAAAGAAACAAAATGTGTGATAACAATCTCAGTTGGGCAGCTATAAGTTATTATTGAGCTGTTTCTATGGCAAAAACAATATGTTCTCCACTATAGTGGTGGGGGACATACAAATACCAAAAGCTGCCAGTACCAGACTGTTATCAATCATTGTTATATGCTACTGGAATCATCTTCCAAGATATATAGGTGTAGTTTTGCCCCCCTTACTGGTACACCCCACCTCAATTTTGGGTACTTTGTTGAAGGACTATTAAGCAACTTCATCTTTTGAAATCATCTTTTACTGGACGATTGCCTTTTCCTAATTAACTTTATACTGTGGCCAAACTCTTTGGTTTCTTGTGTTTGTTTGGATTATTAGAAGTATAAAGTGATAACCACTACGTACGCTTTACACATTAATATGGTTTCTAAAGCATCGCAATCAGCATGACAGCGGCAGTGTTTCTATAGCTGTGAATGAATGTACACAAACATAAAAAAGCCAGCAACTTTGGTAATCTAATCTTGTAAGTTCAAGCACTGTTCATGAGTAAGTGGTCAACCAGTAACAAGTGCTCATACTTGTGACAGTACATGAGAACTGTTCTTCTTCAGATGTAGAGGTTAAATGGTCGTTACAACTGTTTTATGACCAATCACCACATACCGTTTGTAGACGGGAAATGGATGGATTCCGTGATTCTTAAATACTAGTCCAGCGCTTTACTAACTGACCTAGGCCGCCTAGCCATACCCTTAAAACTATTCCATTTTGATTAAAATTAGTAACTGAAAACATAAGTGCGTCATTCATGTTATAACAAACGATAAAATGGTCAATGTAGTTTCAATTACCTTGCCTTCAAACATTATCTCCAAGAAGTTGCCGGTTTGAGACCCGACGCCCGCAGGCTTGCAGTCAAACTCGTACATGTATCCAAGTGGCTCAGCGTTTTCGTCAGGGAGCAAACGCACTGCAGCCTCGACGTTGTAGTTGCAAACGCAGGCGTAGTCCCCAGCAACCGTTGCCAGAGATACGCAGATCATGAAAAGTAGCGTAAAGTCGGGACACAAACCCCGCACAGTAAATGTTAATTGTAAAAAATGCATAATTTGTGCATTGAAAGCATATTAAAATGTGCATTTTAACTGCAAAGAAGTGCCCATTAACCGTTTTGGAAACTTGACTCCCGGATGTGTCTTTAAGTCACTTGGCTTCTGTGCATTTCACTTAGATCAGAATCAACATAATTTATTAAGTTCCATTTACAATGGCATATATAAAATACTCAATGTTTTAGGGCGTTAATTCATACTTTGGTGCTAAAAGTATTACAATGTAATTGTTATTTATTGTTTTAAAGTTGGCTTTTAAAACAATCTACATTTAATTTAAAATGCAAAACGTAAGAACATTCAATGCATACTTAAAGAAATATTTATTTGTTCCTGAAACCTTCTTTCGTTATTGCCCATATATTGGCATTGAAAGGGTGGATGTTAAATTACACAATTCACAAAAATCCACTTAAACAAGGATTGGATGAATTTCAAACCTAACTTTTTCGGCTGATTGAGTATAGGAGCTGGGCTTTAGAAATTCAGATAATTTTAGTTCATTTTAGAAATACAATTACACTGACGAACTTCTGGCCTTGAAATGATAAATCATATTTTAGTAAACTATCACCACGTGGTGTGCACTAGATATAAGAGATCTATGTTCTGAACCAGCCATATCTCTGTGCGCAGGTTTGCCTTCGGCTTCATTTTAAAGGGGCCGTTTAACAGATTTTGGCATGTATTGAAGCATGTCATTTAATGCTTTATATTGATAAATTTAAACATTTGACCTAAAAATCTCCAGTAAAAAAACACACAAGAATACAATTAAAAAAAAAATAAAATTAAAAAAGTAACCCTCAACAGTGCTCGAACCACTGACCCCTGGAGTAAAAAGTCTCCCGCCTAGACCACTCGATCATCCATGCTCATGCTTAGAGCGGATGTATTTTTTACCTATATAAGCAATCCTCGTAGTTTCCCAAAATATAACTACAGCAACAGAACTTTCCAAATTATTCAATCGTTTCGCGTCGCACGACGCTTTATAATTTTCAGGTTTTCAAATCGTCAAAGGATGCATATAATGGATATTAAAGAGTATGGTACATGGTCAGTTTTATTATTTCCTCAAAAATGTCATAACAAAAACGAAAATTTGCGAATCTGAAACAACTTTTTTTAATTTTGTCAATTTACCAAAACGTTAAAGGGCCCCTTTAAAGCAGGACTTTATTAAGAAAAAAAATACTTTAATAACTGACTGAAACTGTTGGAAATATTTGTTTCGGATTTAAAGAATAATAATCGTTTTAAAGAGGGTGGGGTCGTAGTCTTATATATAATTTAAATTACTTTATTCCGCACAGCTTTGTCAATTTATCAAGAACAACACATGTCCTTGGTTCATGTATTTAAAGAAATTATTCAGACCTGAATACTGCTTCATTAACTTGATTGTTTGTGCTAAATGCGTGTGTTAGGGTTTACTCAATCCTTTATTTAAGCAATCAGAATATAAATTTTACATTGTATTAGTTCCGGACACGATGATCACCTAGAGGTCAGATAGTCGTTATGATAATATGCCACTCTTTATTTGAAAGAACCGAACTGTTGGTAATTAAATGGTAGTTGAAATCATAGATTGACCCAAATGTGATCAGAGTGTACCCCGATTAATTCTATATGTATCTTATTATTAAGTTTTAAATAATGATAAACAAATAAATAAAATGGGTTTACATAGTGATTAAAGTAGCCTTTGTGTGTTTGATAAATTCATCCATATTTTAACAAGACCATTTTTAATTCAAATAAAATGTAAAATAAAAAGAACGCGTCTTCCCTAAGCGTAATACATGCATTACTATACATTAAGCTGTCAAGTTTGATGTGTGCATTTCTTTGTAATTATAATGTTTATTGACAGTGTTAAAAAAACATCTCTATTTTGCAATACAGCTGAAGTTAAACAACTGTAATTAAAAGAATTCAATATCGATAAATATAAGCAATGTTTTGATCAAAACACAAGATATGTATCTACTGTAGTATTATTAATGCGACATATTTTTTTTTTTATGTTTTAAGGACAAAAAGAAGGTTATAAACAAAGACAATCCACACAAAGATACAGACAGAGACTTGGTAACAAAGGATCAGTTTTCAACAATCATAAACTTATCTTCCAGGGATTTAACATTTAATGAAAAAGAAATTCTATCAAAAGGTTTAAAATTCATACCTACAACTAACAAATATGACATCACAAAACTGCAAAGCGATCTCTGTGAGTGGGAAAGACGCATGCGTCTTAAAGAGTATTTCCATGATAAACAAAATGATCAGGAGAAAGATAATATCAAACCATGGATGAAGAAAAAAAGTAGATTTACACCAACACCTGGGAGAGAAAAAAGTCTTGATACATATATTGACGCGGTAAAACGAGAGATACTATATGGACTTAAAGACAGAGTTCAGTCAAATATAAGTGACAAAGAATCAAAGGCCTTACAAAGCTTGCTGAATGATTCAAGTATAATCATTCGACCCGCAGACAAAGGATCAGGAGTTGTGGTCGTTAATACCGAGGACTATATCAAAAATCTGGAGAAGGAAATGAATGAATGTGATTCTTATGAAAAAAAACAACGGAAAGTGTAAACATGAAGCAAGCAGGGCGGTTAAAAAGGTAGCAAATAAATTATATAGAGACGGCCTTATTGACCAGGAACTGAAAGATTACTTAATACCAAAACACCCCCAAGAAGCAAAGTTAAAAGGAAATCCAAAAATCCATAAAAATAACAATCCATACCGGACAATAGTGAATGGCATTAGGACGGCCACAGAAAACATGGCAGAAATTGCAGAGAAAGAGTTGAATGAGTTTGTAGAAACAACACCAAGTTATATTAAAGATACAACAGATTTTCTGACAAAACTGCAAGAAATCCCCAATGAAATTCCAGAAAATACAATGCTTTTCTGCTTTGATGTTATCAAACTTTATCCATCCATTCCTAAACAAAAAGGCTTAGAGGCATGTAGAGAAGCACTTGAAACTAGAACAGACAAAACCATCCTTTCAAAAGCAATAGAAGAAATGATAACCACCGTTCTTGACAACAATATTATAACATTCAATGGGACTGAGTATAAACAAAGAAAAGGAGTTGCCATAGGCTCAAAGTTGGGGAGGAATTTTGCATGTGCCTATATGCGTAAATGGGATGAAGAACTAATGAAGAATGAGTTCATACCAATCTTTTACAAAAGATACATCGACGATGGATTTGGATTTTGGACACATGGACTGGAAAAACTTAATGAGTTCCTTATGTTTGCAAACCAGATTGATGAAAGTATTCAAGTAGAAATGAGAGTTGGTGGGAAAGAAATAGAATTTCTGGATACTATCGTGAAGATAGAAGATAGGAAAGTAATAACATCTTTATACACAAAACCCTCAGACAAGCACATGTATTTAAACTACAAATCAAGCCATCCAAGAAAAACAAAAGAAGCCATTCCATATAGTCAAGCCATTAGACTGAAAAGAATCTGTTCTAAAGATACAGATTATCAGGTCCATAAGAAAAAATTAAAACACTATCTTCGTAGACGTGGCTATAGCGGAAAGATCATTGACAGGCAATTTGATCGAGCAGACAAGCTGGATAGGGATGCTCTTTTGAAACCAAGTGAAGACAAGAAGAAAAACATGAAAAGAGTTCCACTTGTACTTACGTACTCGAAAAAACTACCACGCATACACGATATTGTGAAAAAGCACCTACCTCTACTGCACGAGTCGAATAGAATGAAGGAAGTCTTTAATGAAATGCCTATTGTTGCATACAGACGAGACAAGAACATAGCAGATATATTAGTGCATGAAAAAACCAATCGTACTATGACAAGGGAGGTCAATCCAGTAGAAAGATGCACCAAAAAGTGTGTAGTGTGTGACATGCTAACAAGGGGGTTGCACAACCGTGGAGGGGTGAGTGGAGTGACCATTAGCAAAAGGCAGACCTGTGAAGCATGTAACGTCATCTATGGAATAAACTGTATACAGTGTGGCAAAATAGTTTATGTGGGGGAGACATCACGCTCACTAAAAGAACGATTAAAGGAGCATGAGGCAGATACAAGGCACCACAGAAGCAAACCTGTTGCTGAGCATTTTAACTCCGGACAACATAGTGTAGAAGACATGGGAGTATGTGTTTTACAAAATATTAGAGACAATTCGGATTACTACCGCAAGATAAAAGAACTTAACTGGATTCAATTGTTAAAGACAGAAGTTCCAAATGGACTTAACACAAAAGCAGCTTCCGATTTAGTATGGCAGAATTATAGGCGATAGTGTAGGCCAATACGAGATTCGTGTAGACAGTTTAAGTAACGATAACTATTTTCAAAATGCATAATTCTCCAACAATAGTGCATGCGAGCGTAAGTATGTGAGAGGGTGGATATGTATGTGTGTATATATGAGTATATGTGTGGGTGTGTATATATATATGTATATGTGTATGTATGTACACATGTAGGTGTTTATTTGTGTACCTGTAATTATATGTGCAAGTATATGAGTGAATATGTAAATGTGTGAAGGAATGCGTATATATGTGTGCATATGTATGAACACAATACATTAGAATTTAACTTCATTTAAAAGATTGGAATTAAAATTATTATAAATAATTAATTATTAATCATTTCAATTTGTTTAAATGTTGATAAATATAGTCAATAAGAATTAGTGTTGAGATATTATAGTAATAGTGCTGACTACAAAATAAGAATTTTGATTTTGTGAATATTTTTTTTAGGTTGGTACAGTAAATATCTATATTATTATTATAGTTATTATTGTTATCATTAATATAGTTATTATTATTGATATAACAATATGATGTTATTGTAATACTTTTTATTATCAAATTCAATTTGGAAAATTACAATGGGCATGAATTTCTGATCAAGTATAAGAACCATACAACGAAATGTCATGTATATTATGTATTTTGGCGCAATTGTATATCGCATGGTAAAGTACGACGTCATGACGTCATTTCCTGTCATATTTGACGTTGTAAAACATTTACTTTATTGGTGTATACGACAGTTATAACTATGTAGTGAATTCGTATTTGTAAACTTTGATAAAGCCCGTTTGGGCGAAATATTAATAAAAGAGTGTTTTTACTATGAAATATTTTTTTTATTTTCATAAAATCCCATTCACACTATTTTACAGTGATATTTGATATAGGAGGATATATGAGGACAAAATAAAACTGCGTGAAAATACGACAACGAAATGCGGAAAATAATTATTGATTTATACAGCCTTACCGAAGCATATCCATATTTTGAAAAACGAAGATTTAACACGAGGTGTCTTGCAATAGATTGATAAGATACCAGCGCATCATTATTATTCTAATAAAGTAAGTTGACCTCGTACGACCTTTATTAATTAATCATAAATTAGGACAAGACACAGTTTGTGTCGTCATTTATTTACGACAAACTCAGAGGAGATAAGTGAGACCATTTAATACTGTAGATAAAAAGCAAAGAGATGGAATAGATGAGAGTCCAGTATATCTCCATTTATATACTTTTAAATCTCTGGCACACATACACTGAAAAACATGCATAACCGCTCTTATGGGCATCTTAACATGCAAAAACGAATTGAAATCGGTCGAAAGTTATCGATTTGAAAATAATTAATAGTGAAGTTTCAATACTCGCAATAGCACGTCATGTTACGCGGGAAAATTGTCATTTCTTTCGCAGTAACGTATATATTCCATTCACATGTTGAGTGTTCTTACATTTACATAATAAAATGCATTTCTTGGCGCACAGTTTTAATGAAATCAAGCAAACGAAATTCATAAACGGAAAAAAATGATTAAAATGACGCTGACTTATTACATGTATGGTCAATGCGTGTCAACCGAAGTTGTTGATAATGTTTATTCGCTCAAGAACAACTTTCAAGCTGAAAATGAACCAATCAAAAACAGAAATCATTGTATACGGAACAAGGCAACAATTATCTAAAATGTCCATATCAAGTGTGAGTGTTGGAGGATGCATGGTTAAGTTAGTAGACCGTGTGAGAGATCTTGGTGTTACAATGACCAACACTCTTAACATTGACCTTCACATCACAAAGAAGTACCAAATTGCCCAAATGCAATTGCGTAATTTAAAAGCTATACGCAGGCATTTGACACAGAAGTCAGCGGAGGTATTAGTGCATGGTCTTTTACACTCCCATATTGACTTTTGCAATGGTTTATTCACCGATCTACCAGCTTACCAAATTCAAAAGCTTCAGCGGACTCAAAATGCCGCAAGAGTGGTCCTGAAAGCGTCATTTGATCAACCAATTACTGAACTCTTGAAACAACTCCACTGGCTACCAGTAAAAGCTAGAATCATGTATAAAGTCCTGGTTATGGTCTTTCGTGTTGTCCATGGCTATGCTCCATTGTTATTCCCAGGAGGCGAACTAAGATGGCGGATAGATCTTTAGCTGTTGTTGGCCCGAAGTGGTGGAACAATCTACCAAGCCACTTAAAAATCATTGACAATGAGGGCTGTTTTAGATCAAGACTTAAAACTCATTTGTTCAATCTTTTTCACGGATAACCAATGTGCAGTGTTTGTGAAGCGCAATAGAATATTTTATAATAATTTTTGCGCTATAAAAGTGACATGTATTTGTATTTGTATGTAACGCAAACGCTATTTTCCTAAGGGATCGCCGAAACCCAAACCCCAATTTTATAAACCATCCTACCCAGTCTACTCTAACACATAGACTCGTCCACTATACAAAACAACTGCCCGTGCAAATTGTCGGTCTTTTACTAGCTCGTCGCATCACAGGGTATGTCGCGCTATGGTTTACAAGTTTACATTTACCACCCACCCTCCCACTTAATTTTTTATTGTAACACGATGCTTGCCAGATTTTTGTTATATTCCAGTGTTGTCGAGAATAACGCGCTCCATTAGAAACCCACATCGTCATGGCTGGGACTTAACAGCGTACGGCACACCGTCAGTCTGTCCAATGGTCTACTTAGTTCGGCCCCCGACGACAGGTTCCTGCGTAATTGACTGTACCAGTGTTAGAGAATTTGCAAGACTTTGATCAGTAAACTTTTGTTAATATTGGTTGTTTTCGGGTACAGTTTTCCAGAGTTATTTAACATTCAGTGAAGTTTTATCTCTGTTTTTTACTCTGGCCTTGAAAACACCATTTTAGGATAACGAATAGAAGTGATGTATAGGCACAGTTTCCACGAACACACTTCCCGCTTGTCACGGGGAATAGACATAATGTACTTAAATTTCCCGCCGTTCTCGGGGGAACCTGTATAATACCTAGACAAAACCATGGTAGAGACCGGTTCAGCCTTGATCTTAGATCCTCTCGGCTTGTCCCACTGTTGCGGACATGAGGTGCTTGACGGCTGGCTTGGCACATCAGTAAGGTCGTCTAAAATCCAGTCTGTTAACTTTAACACCACTGCCAGCAGATGAGAGCATTCTCCAACAATCCTGCACATAAATTACAATGCAAATAATACATCTAAATTAATAAAAACATACATATTAACAATATTAATATAACTGCTAAAAAGAAATACAGATTGAAAATGAATCGTGTCTATTAAATTTTGTGAATCTAACGATCATTATATAATAAGTATAAATAACAAGTATAATAGTCATTTCAAATCAAGATCGGGTGTTTTAAGTCAATCACTAGAAAAATTGCCATAATATATGCCTATTGATACATGCGCGAATTGTCGTTCATATGAAGTGATAATATATGTTATAACAGTATATAAACAAACATCAATATGTTTCTTGTAACTAGTTAAGAGCTTACCCTGCCTTACAACTACAATGTGCGATCGTAATTGCAGTTTTGGACATCGTGAAATTCACTGTATGGGGATCCTCACCCTTTCGTTGACTTCTGAAAATACGGGATTTGACGTCGATTTCATCATTATTTCCCCTAAAAATTCGGACAGAGTCAATGTACGACTCATTAGCAAATTTTCTTCCTTGAATTCGTTGACGTAGAGAGCATCTATACGGCAAAAAATGTTCACCAAAATCATCGGGAATATCGCTTAACCGTATCATAGACGCCATTTTGCGTTTAGCTTGTCTAGGTTTTCTAACCGCTTAGTCACGTGATTAGGTGAGCGATCGTCTCCCAGGCGTCATGTCAATTGATCCCAGCCTTAACATTATTATGCCAAACCTTTAAGATAATAAATTGCGTAGTTAAACTGTTTGGCGTTTGTCGTTGAATAACTGCCAATTATGTAAAGTTTGTGTCACGTTATTTAGATTGATTTGTGTTGGACGTGTAGTTCTTCGATATTACCATGTGTATAATTATATTGTTTTGAACTTAGAGTTATTCCATATTACAAATGCGCCATTGTATTGTGATGGATTGTAAAATACTTTGTAGTATTTCATCAGGATGATATAGTAGCACGGAGAAGTACATTATATAAATATTACATGGCTGACAGCGTGACAGTAAATTTGTCAACTTGAGGAAATACTGTCAACCGAGGCGAAGCCAAGGTTGACAGTATTTTTCCGAAAGTTGACAAATTTACTGTCACCCTGTCAGACATGTAATATTAATTTTATTATACCGAATAAAGTATTCAAAAATGAACAATTTATATGAACCATGAACAATTTTAATATTCAATAATTGAATTTAATTTCAGCAATGAACAACCATTAATATGTTGAGTGGTTCAGATTTACGGGCAGAGCAAAATGATCTACGCTTTATTCGGCACCGACCTAGTAATCAATTTATCACATCAATTTTCTTAGTCGTCAATTATTTCTTTAAAAATATAGATCTATTACAGAACCAGTTTTCCGTATTTTATTTTCATCGCTTGATTACGCAATTTATGACGTACTTGTGTGACGTCATTTCGGTGACGAAACATTTTGGGACAACAATATGGACGTGGTGTTTTTTTTATTACAGTAAAATATTTGTTTAAAGCATCGAACGAATCCAAAACGTATTTCGGATTGTGTGTTTGTCATGCATAACACCTTAAGAACAGACACTGGAAGTGTATATCGTTGTAACTTTATTGTTATTAGCATTTGATTAAAGTTGCCTTTGAGGTAAGCGTGTCGTTTACAGTAATCAGTATACTAAATTGATTTTCTTTTTGACTCCTGTCAAAGCTAAAATAATGGCATTAATCTATTCTACAGCACAGTTTCAGCTGCAATCGATATTTTATTTTATGCTTTCCGGTGGTTTATAGAGAAATATCAGTGAATTAAAACTGATAATTTCACTGTTTCAAACAGTAAAAATTATCAGTGAAAATTCTCGATAATTTTCACTGTTTACTGTGAAATAACGTCATTTTTTGATGAAATGACGTCATTATCCCAGCGAAATTCTTTAGTTAAACTCTTTAACAATGTATATAAACTGTGAAAAAAGCATAAAATAAAAAGAAAATTTGTTGGATTCGGTGGAATATCGATTATAATTCACTCGTGATCATAGAAAATATATATTTTCACTCGTGGCTGCGCCACTATTGAAAATATTATTTTCTATGATCACTCGTGAATTAAAATCGATAATCCACCGAATCCAACAAATATCCTCTATTTAATTATCCAAATACAACGGACACGCAAAACTGCGTACTGCGCATGCGCGAATGGGACAGTATAATTTTCGAACATTCCGCACGTGATTGCTAAGGCAGCGGGATACAGTATTTTTTTGTCAGTAAATGTTTTCCCGCTGGTGGCACGTGATTGCTATGGCAGCGGGATACAGTATATTTTGGACAGTAAATTTATTCCCGCTGGGTCTGACAGTATTTCTATGTCACGATGGCCTATGGGAGTTTAGCATTGTAAATAAAAGTGAGGTATAATAATCAAAAATGACATTTTTACGCCCGATTAATAAAACATGTTCAAACAATAGCTCAAACAGCCGGATTTTAGGGATAATTTTGAGCGCGATAGTTGCAGTTTAGGTTAAATATTAAGTACTATAATCATAAATACTTAAGTGCTATTGTTGTGTTTTTATACTTAACATGTTTACCGTTCAATATCTTTCATTTCAAGTACATGCTATCACAGTTAACTGCACATATTGACAAACATGATAAAACAGAAAATGCAGATGAATATGTTTATACAGAAATCCACGTGTACATTAAACCATGTTCATTTGCGAACTATTATTATGCCGAAGAAAAAATTAAACTTTGAAAAATAATAGTTCAGGTTTAAATTGATAATCGATGACAACAATATAGAATTCCACTTTTATGAAAATTCAAGCGCGCTGTTGTGTGACAGCTTTAATACATGATTTTGTATTCCGTTATGTATGTGCAAAACTTCACCACTAGGTATAAGACTTGTATTAACTATGCATATTTTTTAGTTTAAACCTTTTTTTTAGCTCGATTGCATCGGAAGCCTAAGGCTTATATAAACGCTCTCGAGTCCGTTTCCTGGGCCTAGAACCAGTTCTTGTTGTCTTTGGTGTCTTTGGGAGAGATCTAAAGAACGCTCCAACGGTGGAGGTCGAACCCGTGACCTCCCGGTCGCTAGGCGGACACCATATCCATTACACCACGGCGACTATGCATATGCATAGTAGAATAATGACGCAACAAATTATCGCATTGTCGTGTATACTTGTTAACAGCATAATTCAGTTTCAACGATCTGTTGTCATTTGGTATATCTATATGGATCGATGTTCAGCCAATCAAATTGTCAGTAGAAGGGTGAAATATTTCCGGTGGTTTGGACGTGACATCTGAAAGTACAAAACATGCATTCAATTTACACGAATATCCGCATTTGGAATCTTGTAAAAACATACTTACGTTTTTGGTTATGCTTTTTACAGTTCAGTTGTATTTCTTTACACACGAATATTAGGATGCGTTCTACGCATTGGGCCGCAAAATGCATTTTGGTTTTTGTATATATTTTTGATACAATGGATTATAAAAGTCGTTTTTACTAACACTATACTTTGAATAAACAAAATTTCGTGTTAAAGTTAACCATTGCTCAAGAAACAACATTTTAAAATACCTTTTAAACAACGTGAAGAACACGTCTGAGATACTTAATAATACAATAAATAGCAATCTAGACGAGAAGTATTTACTATATTGGCATATGTAGGGGTGTCTGTTCTCAAGCGGACCGGAGAGGAATGGCAACCCACACGGTACGTCCGTCCACTCTCCACCCTGCTTCATAATCACACAGTCGTTGATGTCGTGTGTAACTTGACAATGACTATTGAAGTCGGACCCAAAGTTCGTGTATGTCACTGGGTCGCCTTTAATGTAAAAAGCTTTGGTAATTTGCATTGTCTAAACATTTAAATGACACAGAAGCTACGAAAACATTCGTAACATATTAATTGCATTTTTAATAACAGCCTGAATTATACAAAGTTATCATAAGAACGTTTTATCAAAGCTTATTGTGTTCCTAAATCTACAATATGCAGATTGTTTTTTGGCAATACCAAAACAACTAAATATCTTCCAAGTAAAAACGGAATATATTATAAATTTCTTTGCTAGGATTGTGTACTAACAAACTTAAACGAGTCAATCCTACCGGATAGCCATGCCCACTTTCCTTCGGCGGTCGCCCCATCTAGCGTGGAATCAGTTAAACCAAGCCAGATCGATTGCACATAATGGTGATTGTCAAGACACCGCACCAAGTAGTCCTGTTCTGCCTTGTTTGACACGTGGAAAAGGTAACCTCCACCAGCATCTAGGAACGCATGTTTACGTGGTTTTAATTTTACCTTTCGTGATGTAAGGTACATCTAAACAAACATTTGAGTACAGTCTAACATTTTTCCATAGAAAATATAAAAAAGACTTTTATCAAATCTCCACTTTTATTTTGGTTTTATAAATATCGACTTAAACAGGCATATTTTGTATTTTCAAAAATCAAGAGGTATATAGGTATAATGTCGTTCATCTGAGATTTCGAACCCCGGAAGAGATATCATAAGAACACATTTTATGAGCATATTCCATTGAGATTGGGCAAACAAAATGTGACTTCTAGAGATTTCGCAATTGCAAACTACAGCCTTGAAATAAAACTTGCTCCACACTGGCTCCACCATTTTTCCGACTTACGACAATCATTTTCGAACTCGGCAAAGATATCGTTAAAATAAGTAATCCCAATGGCATGATTTGAACATACAAGAAAGAGAACCGCTATACGATGCAACATGACGAATACTATGGGTATTGACATTTCAAAGAAGATTTTTAAGTTTTCACTACATTTATATAAGGAGAACAAGTAACGCACAGAGCGGGGCAAGTTTTGACACCATGGGCATTATATGAGCACATTTGAAAGCATAAAATGTTATATGATCAATACCAAACCTATGTGGCTTTTTGTAGCAGAAGAGCTTTGTTCAGTTGTAATTATATACGTGTACAGGGAATTTTACGAGAAATGGTTATTTACAGAACGAACCAGTTTTGACCCAAAATGCATTATTAGAGAAAAATCTTTTTAGACAACCAACATATGATGTTATGTGCCAAACACCAAACCTCTAGGCATTGGGGTCTTAGGGCAGTTTTTTTTACATGTTACGTGTTCACTATATGCATATTGGAATATAATGATACCCAGAGTGCTGCGCCAATGGGCATGATCTAAACAAAATGTGTAGAGGACTACAATACCATCCCACATGACAAATATTACACCTCTGGAAATCAAACAAAATAGAGCAACATCTTACGACGAAGCGTTCATTTGATTAACGTTTCATGATTTCCTTTAAAAAACTGGCATTAAATGCAATTGCGTAATTTAAAAGCTATACGCAGGCATTTGACACAGAAGTCAGCGGAGGTATTAGTGCATGGTCTTTTACACTCCCATATTGACTTTTGCAATGGTTTATTCACCGATCTACCAGCTTACCAAATTCAAAAGCTTCAGCGGACTCAAAATGCCGCAAGAGTGGTCCTGAAAGCGTCATTTGATCAACCAATTACTGAACTCTTGAAACAACTCCACTGGCTACCAGTAAAAGCTAGAATCATGTATAAAGTCCTGGTTATGGTCTTTCGTGTTGTCCATGGCTATGCTCCATTGTTATTCCCAGGAGGCGAACTAAGATGGCGGATAGATCTTTAGCTGTTGTTGGCCCGAAGTGGTGGAACAATCTACCAAGCCACTTAAAAATCATTGACAATGAGGGCTGTTTTAGATCAAGACTTAAAACTCATTTGTTCAATCTTTTTCACGGATAACCAATGTGCAGTGTTTGTGAAGCGCAATAGAATATTTTATAATAATTTTTGCGCTATAAAAGTGACATGTATTTGTATTTGTATGTAACGCAAACGCTATTTTCCTAAGGGATCGCCGAAACCCAAACCCCAATTTTATAAACCATCCTACCCAGTCTACTCTAACACATAGACTCGTCCACTATACAAAACCACTGCCCGTGCAAATTGTCGGTCTTTTACTAGCTCGTCGCATCACAGGGTATGTCGCGCTATGGTTTACAAGTTTACATTTACCACCCACCCTCCCACTTAATTTTTTTATTGTAACACGATGCTTGCCAGATTTTTGTTATATTCCAGTGTTGACGAGAATAACGAGCTCCATTAGAAACCCACATCGTCATGGCTGGGACTTAACAGCGTACGGCACACCGTCAGTCTGTCCAATGGTCTACTTAGTTCGGCCCCCGACGACAGGTTCCTGCGTAATTGACTGTACCAGTGTTAGAGAATTTGCAAGACTTTGATCAGTAAACTTTTGTTAATATTGGTTGTTTTCGGGTACAGTTTTCCAGAGTTATTTAACATTCAGTGAAGTTTTATCTCTGTTTTTTACTCTGGCCTTGAAAACACCATTTTAGGATAACGAATAGAAGTGATGTATAGGCACAGTTTCCACGAACACACTTCCCGCTTGTCACGGGGAATAGACATAATGTACTTAAATTTCCCGCCGTTCTCGGGGGAACCTGTATAATACCTAGACAAAACCATGGTAGAGACCGGTTCAGCCTTGATCTTAGATCCTCTCGGCTTGTCCCACTGTTGCGGACATGAGGTGCTTGACGGCTGGCTTGGCACATCAGTAAGGTCGTCTAAAATCCAGTCTGTTAACTTTAACACCACTGCCAGCAGATGAGAGCATTCTCCAACAATCCTGCACATAAATAACAATGCAAATAATACATCTAAATTAATAAAAACATACATATTAACAATATTAATATAACTGCTAAAAAGAAATACAGATTGAAAATGAATCGTGTCTATTAAATTTTGTGAATCTAACGATCATTATATAATAAGTATAAATAACAAGTATAATAGTCATTTCAAATCAAGATCGGGTGTTTTAAGTCAATCACTAGAAAAATTGCCATAATATATGCCTATTGATACATGCGCGAATTGTCGTTCATATGAAGTGATAATATATGTTATAACAGTATATAAACAAACATCAATATGTTTCTTGTAACTAGTTAAGAGCTTACCCTGCCTTACAACTACAATGTGCGATCGTAATTGCAGTTTTGGACATCGTGAAATTCACTGTATGGGGATCCTCACCCTTTCGTTGACTTCTGAAAATACGGGATTTGACGTCGATTTCATCATTATTTCCCCTAAAAATTCGGACAGAGTCAATGTACGACTCATTAGCAAATTTTCTTCCTTGAATTCGTTGACGTAGAGAGCATCTATACGGCAAAAAATGTTCACCAAAATCATCGGGAATATCGCTTAACCGTATCATAGACGCCATTTTGCGTTTAGCTTGTCTAGGTTTTCTAACCGCTTAGTCACGTGATTAGGTGAGCGATCGTCTCCCAGGCGTCATGTCAATTGATCCCAGCCTTATCATTATTATGCCAAACCTTTAAGATAATAAATTGCGTAGTTAAACTGTTTGGCGTTTGTCGTTGAATAACTGCCAATTATGTAAAGTTTGTGTCACGTTATTTAGATTGATTTGTGTTGGACGTGTAGTTCTTCGATATTACCATGTGTATAATTATATTGTTTTGAACTTAGAGTTATTCCATATTACAAATGCGCCATTGTATTGTGATGGATTGTAAAATACTTTGTAGTATTTCATCAGGATGATATAGTAGCACGGAGAAGTACATTATATAAATATTACATGGCTGACAGGGTGACAGTAAATTTGTCAACTTGAGGAAATACTGTCAACCGAGGCGAAGCCAAGGTTGACAGTATTTTTCCGAAAGTTGACAAATTTACTGTCACCCTGTCAGACATGTAATATTAATTTTATTATACCGAATAAAGTATTCAAAAATGAACAATTTATATGAACCATGAACAATTTTAATATTCAATAATTGAATTTAATTTCAGCAATGAACAACCATTAATATGTTGAGTGGTTCAGATTTACGGGCAGAGCAAAATGAACTACGCTTTATTCGGCACCGACCTAGTAATCAATTTATCCCATCAATTTTCTTAGTCGTCAATTATTTCTTTAAAAATATAGATCTATTACAGAACCAGTTTTCCGTATTTTATTTTTATCGCTTGATTACGCAATTTATGACGTACTTGTGTGACGTCATTTCGGTGACGAAACATTTTGGGACAACAATATGGACGTGGTGTTTTTTTTATTACAGTAAAATATTTGTTTAAAGCATCGAACGAATCCAAAACGTATTTCGGATTGTGTGTTTGTCATGCATAACACCTTAAGAACAGACACTGGAAGTGTATATCGTTGTAACTTTATTGTTATTAGCATTTGATTAAAGTTGCCTTTGAGGTAAGCGTGTCGTTTACAGTAATCAGTATACTAAATTGATTTTCTTTTTTACTCCTGTCAAAGCTAAAATAATGGCATTAATCTATACTACAGCACAGTTTCAGCTGCAATCGATATTTTATTTTATGCTTTCCGGTGGTTTATAGAGAAATATCAGTGAATTAAAACTGATAATTTCACTGTTTCAAACAATAAAAATTATCAGTGAAAATTCTCGATAATTTTCACTGTTTACTGTGAAATAACGTCATTTTTTGATGAAATGACGTCATTATCCCAGCGAAATTCTTTAGTTAAACTCTTTAACAATGTATATAAACTGTGAAAAAAGCATAAAATAAAAAGAAAATTTGTTGGATTCGGTGATCATAGAAAATATATATTTTCACTCGTGGCTGCGCCACTATTGAAAATATTATTTTCTATGATCACTCGTGAATTAAAATCGATAATCCACCGAATCCAACAAATATCCTCTATTTAATTATCCAAATACAACGGACACGCAAAACTGCGTACTGCGCATGCGCGAATGGGACAGTATAATTTTCGAACATTCCGCACGTGATTGCTAAGGCAGCGGGATACAGTATTTTTTTGTCAGTAAATGTTTTCCCGCTGGTGGCACGTGATTGCTATGGCAGCGGGATACAGTATATTTTGGACAGTAAATTTATTCCCGCTGGGTCTGACAGTATTTCTATGTCACGATGGCCTATGGGAGTTTAGCATTGTAAATAAAAGTGAGGTATAATAATCAAAAATGACATTTTTACGCCCGATTAATAAAACATGTTCAAACAATAGCTCAAACAGCCGGATTTTAGGGATAATTTTGAGCGCGATAGTTGCAGTTTAGGTTAAATATTAAGTACTATAATCATAAATACTTAAGTGCTATTGTTGTGTTTTTATTCTTAACATGCTTACCGTTCAATATCTTTCATTTCAAGTACATGCTATCACAGTTAACTGCACATATTGACAAACATGATAAAACAGAACATGCAGATGAATATGTTTATACAGAAATCCACGTGTACATTAAACCATGTTCATTTGCGAACTATTATTATGCCGAAGAAAAAATTAAACTTTGAAAAATAATAGTTCAGGTTTAAATTGATAATCGATGACAACAATATAGAATTCCACTTTTATGAAAATTCAAGCGCGCTGTTGTGTGACAGCTTTAATACATGATTTTGTATTCCGTTATGTATGTGCAAAACTTCACCACTAGGTATAAGACTTGTATTAACTATGCATATTTTTTAGTTTAAACCTTTTTTTTAGCTCGATTGCATCGAAAGCCTAAGGCTTATATAAACGCTCTCGAGTCCGTTTCCTGGGCCTAGAACCAGTTCTTGTTGTCTTTGGTGTCTTTGGGAGAGATCTAAAGAACGCTCCAACGGTGGAGGTCGAACCCGTGACCTCCCGGTCGCTAGGCGGACACCATATCCATTACACCACGGCGACTATGCATATGCATAGTAGAATAATGACGCAACAAATTATCGCATTGTCGTGTATACTTGTTAACAGCATAATTCAGTTTCAACGATCTGTTGTCATTTGGTATATCTATATGGATCGATGTTCAGTCAATCAAATTGTCAGTAGAAGGGTGAAATATTTCCGGTGGTTTGGACGTGACATCTGAAAGTACAAAACATGCATTCAATTTACACGAATATCCGCATTTGGAATCTTGTAAAAACATACTTACGTTTTTGGTTATGCTTTTTACAGTTCAGTTGTATTTCTTTACACACGAATATTAGGATGCGTTCTACGCATTGGGCCGCAAAATGCATTTTGGTTTTTGTATATATTTTTGATACAATGGATTATAAAAGTCGTTTTTACTAACACTATACTTTGAATAAACAAAATTTCGTGTTAAAGTTAACCATTGCTCAAGAAACAACATTTTAAAATACCTTTTAAACAACGTGAAGAACACGTCTGAGATACTTAATAATACAATAAATAGCAATCTAGACGAGAAGTATTTACTATATTGGCATATGTAGGGGTGTCTGTTCTCAAGCGGACCGGAGAGGAATGGCAACCCACACGGTACGTCCGTCCACTCTCCACCCTGCTTCATAATCACACAGTCGTTGATGTCGTGTGTAACTTGACAATGACTATTGAAGTCGGACCCAAAGTTCGTGTATGTCACTGGGTCGCCTTTAATGTAAAAAGCTTTGGTAATTTGCATTGTCTAAACATTTAAATGACACAGAAGCTGCGAGAACATTCGTAACATATTAATTGCATTTTTAATAACAGCCTGAATTATACAAAGTTATCATAAGAACGTTTTATCAAAGCTTATTGTGTTCCTAAATCTACAATATGCAGATTGTTTTTTGGCAATACCAAAACAACTAAATATCTTCCAAGTAAAAACGGAATATATTATAATTTTCTTTGCTAGGATTGTGTACTAACAAACTGAAACGAGTCAATCCTACCGGATAGCCATGCCCACTTTCCTTCGGCGGTCGCCCCATCTAGCGTGGAATCAGTTAAACCAAGCCAGATCGATTGCACATAATGGTGATTGTCAAGACACCGCACCAAGTAGTCCTGTTCTGCCTTGTTTGACACGTGGACAAGGTAACCTCCACCAGCATCTAGGATCGCATGTTTACGTGGTTTTAATTTTACCTTTCGTGATGTAAGGTACATCTAAACAAACATTTGAGTACAGTCTAACATTTTTCCATAGAAAATATAAAAAAGACTTTTATCAAATCTCCACTTTTATTTTGGTTTTATAAATATCGACTTAAACAGGCATATTTTGTATTTTCAAAAATCAAGAGGTATATAGGTATAATGTCGTTCATCTGAGATTTCGAACCCCGGAAGAGATATCATAAGAACACATTTTATGAGCATATTCCATTGAGATTGGGCAAACAAAATGTGACTTCTAGAGATTTCGCAATTGCAAACTACAGCCTTGAAATAAAACTTGCTCCACACTGGCTCCACCATTTTTCCGACTTACGACAATCATTTTCGAACTCGGCAAAGATATCGTTAAAATAAGTAATCCCAATGGCATGATTTGAACATACAAGAAAGAGAACCGCTATACGATGCAACATGACGAATACTATGGGTATTGACATTTCAAAGAAGATTTTTAAGTTTTCACTACATTTATATAAGGAGAACAAGTAACGCACAGAGCGGGGCAAGTTTTGACCCCATGGGCATTATATGAGCACATTTGAAAGCATAAAATGTTATATGATCAATACCAAACCTATGTGGCTTTTTGTAGCAGAAGAGCTTTGTTCAGTTGTAATTATATACGTGTACAGGGAATTTTACGAGAAATGGTTATTTACAGAACGAACCAGTTTTGACCCAAAATGCATTATTAGAGAAAAATCTTTTTAGACAACCAACATATGATGTTATGTGCCAAACACCAAACCTCTAGGCATTGGGGTCTTAGGGCAGTTTTTTTTACATGTTACGTGTTCACTATATGCATATTGGAATATAATGATACCCAGAGTGCTGCGCCAATGGGCATGATCTAAACAAAATGTGTAGAGGACTACGATACCATCCCACATGACAAATATTACACCTCTGGAAATCAAACAAAATAGAGCAACATCTTACGACGAAGCGTTCATTTGATTAACGTTTCATGATTTCCTTTAAAAAACTGGCATTAAATGCAATTGCGTAATTTAAAAGCTATACGCAGGCATTTGACACAGAAGTCAGCGGAGGTATTAGTGCATGGTCTTTTACACTCCCATATTGACTTTTGCAATGGTTTATTCACCGATCTACCAGCTTACCAAATTCAAAAGCTTCAGCGGACTCAAAATGCCGCAAGAGTGGTCCTGAAAGCGTCATTTGATCAACCAATTACTGAACTCTTGAAACAACTCCACTGGCTACCAGTAAAAGCTAGAATCATGTATAAAGTCCTGGTTATGGTCTTTCGTGTTGTCCATGGCTATGCTCCATTGTTATTCCCAGGAGGCGAACTAAGATGGCGGATAGATCTTTAGCTGTTGTTGGCCCGAAGTGGTGGAACAATCTACCAAGCCACTTAAAAATCATTGACAATGAGGGCTGTTTTAGATCAAGACTTAAAACTCATTTGTTCAATCTTTTTCACGGATAACCAATGTGCAGTGTTTGTGAAGCGCAATAGAATATTTTATAATAATTTTTGCGCTATAAAAGTGACATGTATTTGTATTTGTATGTAACGCAAACGCTATTTTCCTAAGGGATCGCCGAAACCCAAACCCCAATTTTATAAACCATCCTACCCAGTCTACTCTAACACATAGACTCGTCCACTATACAAAACCACTGCCCGTGCAAATTGTCGGTCTTTTACTAGCTCGTCGCATCACAGGGTATGTCGCGCTATGGTTTACAAGTTTACATTTACCACCCACCCTCCCACTTAATTTTTTTATTGTAACACGATGCTTGCCAGATTTTTGTTATATTCCAGTGTTGTCGAGAATAACGAGCTCCATTAGAAACCCACATCGTCATGGCTGGGACTTAACAGCGTACGGCACACCGTCAGTCTGTCCAATGGTCTACTTAGTTCGGCCCCCGACGACAGGTTCCTGCGTAATTGACTGTACCAGTGTTAGAGAATTTGCAAGACTTTGATCAGTAAACTTTTGTTAATATTGGTTGTTTTCGGGTACAGTTTTCCAGAGTTATTTAACATTCAGTGAAGTTTTATCTCTGTTTTTTACTCTGGCCTTGAAAACACCATTTTAGGATAACGAATAGAAGTGATGTATAGGCACAGTTTCCACGAACACACTTCCCGCTTGTCACGGGGAATAGACATAATGTACTTAAATTTCCCGCCGTTCTCGGGGGAACCTGTATAATACCTAGACAAAACCATGGTAGAGACCGGTTCAGCCTTGATCTTAGATCCTCTCGGCTTGTCCCACTGTTGCGGACATGAGGTGCTTGACGGCTGGCTTGGCACATCAGTAAGGTCGTCTAAAATCCAGTCTGTTAACTTTAACACCACTGCCAGCAGATGAGAGCATTCTCCAACAATCCTGCACATAAATAACAATGCAAATAATACATCTAAATTAATAAAAACATACATATTAACAATATTAATATAACTGCTAAAAAGAAATACAGATTGAAAATGAATCGTGTCTATTAAATTTTGTGAATCTAACGATCATTATATAATAAGTATAAATAACAAGTATAATAGTCATTTCAAATCAAGATCGGGTGTTTTAAGTCAATCACTAGAACAATTGCCATAATATATGCCTATTGATACATGCGCGAATTGTCGTTCATATGAAGTGATAATATATGTTATAACAGTATATAAACAAACATCAATATGTTTCTTGTAACTAGTTAAGAGCTTACCCTGCCTTACAACTACAATGTGCGATCGTAATTGCAGTTTTGGACATCGTGAAATTCACTGTATGGGGATCCTCACCCTTTCGTTGACTTCTGAAAATACGGGATTTGACGTCGATTTCATCATTATTTCCCCTAAAAATTCGGACAGAGTCAATGTACGACTCATTAGCAAATTTTCTTCCTTGAATTCGTTGACGTAGAGAGCATCTATACGGCAAAAAATGTTCACCAAAATCATCGGGAATATCGCTTAACCGTATCATAGACGCCATTTTGCGTTTAGCTTGTCTAGGTTTTCTAACCGCTTAGTCACGTGATTAGGTGAGCGATCGTCTCCCAGGCGTCATGTCAATTGATCCCAGCCTTAACATTATTATGCCAAACCTTTAAGATAATAAATTGCGTAGTTAAACTGTTTGGCGTTTGTCGTTGAATAACTGCCAATTATGTAAAGTTTGTGTCACGTTATTCAGATTGATTTGTGTTGGACGTGTAGTTCTTCGATATTACCATGTGTATAATTATATTGTTTTGAACTTAGAGTTATTCCATATTACAAATGCGCCATTGTATTGTGATGGATTGTAAAATACTTTGTAGTATTTCATCAGGATGATATAGTAGCACGGAGAAGTACATTATATAAATATTACATGGCTGACAGGGTGACAGTAAATTTGTGAACTTGAGGAAATACTGTCAACCGAGGCGAAGCCAAGGTTGACAGTATTTTTCCGAAAGTTGACAAATTTACTGTCACCCTGTCAGACATGTAATATTAATTTTATTATACCGAATAAAGTATTCAAAAATGAACAATTTATATGAACCATGAACAATTTTAATATTCAATAATTGAATTTAATTTTAGCAATGAACAACCATTAATATGTTGAGTGGTTCAGATTTACGGGCAGAGCAAAATGAACTACGCTTTATTCGGCACCGACCTAGTAATCAATTTATCACATCAATTTTCTTAGTCGTCAATTATTTCTTTAAAAATATAGATCTATTACAGAACCAGTTTTCCGTATTTTATTTTCATCGCTTGATTACGCAATTTATGACGTACTTGTGTGACGTCATTTCGGTGACGAAACATTTTGGGACAACAATATGGACGTGGTGTTTTTTTATTACAGTAAAATATTTGTTTAAAGCATCGAACGAATCCAAAACGTATTTCGGATTGTGTGTTTGTCATGCATAACACCTTAAGAACAGACACTGGAAGTGTATATCGTTGTAACTTTATTGTTATTAGCATTTGATTAAAGTTGCCTTTGAGGTAAGCGTGTCGTTTACAGTAATCAGTATACTAAATTGATTTTCTTTTTGACTCCTGTCAAAGCTAAAATAATGGCATTAATCTATTCTACAGCACAGTTTCAGCTGCAATCGATATTTTATTTTATGCTTTCCGGTGGTTTATAGAGAAATATCAGTGAATTAAAACTGATAATTTCACTGTTTCAAACAATACAAATTATCAGTGAAAATTCTCGATAATTTTCACTGTTTACTGTGAAATAACGTCATTTTTTTTATGAAATGACGTCATTATCCCAGCGAAATTCTTTAGTTAAACTCTTTAACAATGTATATAAACTGTGAAAAAAGCATAAAATAAAAAGAAAATTTGTTGGATTCGGTGATCATAGAAAATATATATTTTCACTCGTGGCTGCGCCACTATTGAAAATATTATTTTCTATGATCACTCGTGAATTAAAATCGATAATCCACCGAATCCAACAAATATCCTCTATTTAATTATCCAAATACAACGGACACGCAAAACTGCGTACTGCGCATGCGCGAATGGGACAGTATAATTTTCGAACATTCCGCACGTGATTGCTAAGGAAGCGGGATACAGTATTTTTTTGTCAGTAAATGTTTTCCCGCTGGTGGCACGTGATTGCTATGGCAGCGGGATACAGTATATTTTGGACAGTAAATCTATTCCATCTGGGTCTGACAGTATTTCTATGTCACGATGGCCTATGGGAGTTTAGCATTGTAAATAAAAGTGAGGTATAATAATCAAAAATGACATTTTTACGCCCGATTAATAAAACCTGTTCAAACAATAGCTCAAACAGCCGGATTTTAGGGATAATTTTGAGCGCGATAGTTGCAGTTTAGGTTAAATATTAAGTACTATAATCATAAATACTTAAGTGCTATTGTTGTGTTTTTATACTTAACATGTTTACCGTTCAATATCTTTCATTTCAAGTACATGCTATCACAGTTAACTGCACATATTGACAAACATGATAAAACAGAACATGCAGATGAATATGTTTATACAGAAATCCACGTGTACATTAAACCATGTTCATTTGCGAACTATTATTATGCCGAAGAAAAAATTAAACTTTGAAAAATAATAGTTCAGGTTTAAATTGATAATCGATGACAACAATATAGAATTCCACTTTTATGAAAATTCAAGCGCACTGTTGTGTGACAGCTTTAATACATGATTTTGTATTCCGTTATGTATGTGCAAAACTTCACCACTAGGTATAAGACTTGTATTAACTATGCATATTTTTTAGTTTAAACCTTTTTTTTAGCTCGATTGCATCGGAAGCCTAAGGCTTATATAAACGCTCTCGAGTCCGTTTCCTGGGCCTAGAACCAGTTCTTGTTGTCTTTGGTGTCTTTGGGAGAGATCTAAAGAACGCTCCAACGGTGGAGGTCGAACCCGTGACCTCCCGGTCGCTAGGCGGACACCATATCCATTACACCACGGCGACTATGCATATGCATAGTAGAATAATGACGCAACAAATTATCGCATTGTCGTGTATACTTGTTAACAGCATAATTCAGTTTCAACGATCTGTTGTCATTTGGTATATCTATATGGATCGATGTTCAGCCAATCAAATTGTCAGTAGAAGGGTGAAATATTTCCGGTGGTTTGGACGTGACATCTGAAAGTACAAAACATGCATTCAATTTACACGAATATCCGCATTTGGAATCTTGTAAAAACATACTTACGTTTTTGGTTATGCTTTTTACAGTTCAGTTGTATTTCTTTACACACGAATATTAGGATGCGTTCTACGCATTGGGCCGCAAAATGCATTTTGGTTTTTGTATATATTTTTGATACAATGGATTATAAAAGTCGTTTTTACTAACACTATACTTTGAATAAACAAAATTTCGTGTTAAAGTTAACCATTGCTCAAGAAACAACATTTTAAAATACCTTTTAAACAACGTGAAGAACACGTCTGAGATACTTAATAATACAATAAATAGCAATCTAGACGAGAAGTATTTACTATATTGGCATATGTAGGGGTGTCTGTTCTCAAGCGGACCGGAGAGGAATGGCAACCCACACGGTACGTCCGTCCACTCTCCACCCTGCTTCATAATCACACAGTCGTTGATGTCGTGTGTAACTTGACAATGACTATTGAAGTCGGACCCAAAGTTCGTGTATGTCACTGGGTCGCCTTTAATGTAAAAAGCTTTGGTAATTTGCATTGTCTAAACATTTAAATGACACAGAAGCTACGAGAACATTCGTAACATATTAATTGCATTTTTAATAACAGCCTGAATTATACAAAGTTATCATATGAACGTTTTATCAAAGCTTATTGTGTTCCTAAATCTACAATATGCAGATTGTTTTTTGGCAATACCAAAACAACTAAATATCTTCCAAGTAAAAACGGAATATATTATAATTTTCTTTGCTAGGATTGTGTACTAACAAACTGAAACGAGTCAATCCTACCGGATAGCCATGCCCACTTTCCTTCGGCGGTCGCCCCATCTAGCGTGGAATCAGTTAAACCAAGCCAGATCGATTGCACATAATGGTGATTGTCAAGACACCGCACCAAGTAGTCCTGTTCTGCCTTGTTTGACACGTGGACAAGGTAACCTCCACCAGCATCTAGGAACGCATGTTTACGTGGTTTTAATTTTACCTTTCGTGATGTAAGGTACATCTAAACAAACATTTGAGTACAGTCTAACATTTTTCCATAGAAAATATAAAAAAGACTTTTATCAAATCTCCACTTTTATTTTGGTTTTATAAATATCGACTTAAACAGGCATATTTTGTATTTTCAAAAATCAAGAGGTATATAGGTATAATGTCGTTCATCTGAGATTTCGAACCCCGGAAGAGATATCATAAGAACACATTTTATGAGCATATTCCATTGAGATTGGGCAAACAAAATGTGACTTCTAGAGATTTCGCAATTGCAAACTACAGCCTTGAAATAAAACTTGCTCCACACTGGCTCCACCATTTTTCCGACTTACGACAATCATTTTCGAACTCGGCAAAGATATCGTTAAAATAAGTAATCCCAATGGCATGATTTGAACATACAAGAAAGAGAACCGCTATACGATGTAACATGACGAATACTATGGGTATTGACATTTCAAAGAAGATTTTTAAGTTTTCACTACATTTATATAAGGAGAACAAGTAACGCACAGAGCGGGGCAAGTTTTGACCCCATGGGCATTATATGAGCACATTTGAAAGCATAAAATGTTATATGATCAATACCAAACCTATGTGGCTTTTTGTAGCAGAAGAGCTTTGTTCAGTTGTAATTATATACGTGTACAGGGAATTTTACGAGAAATGGTTATTTACAGAACGAACCAGTTTTGACCCAAAATGCATTATTAGAGAAAAATCTTTTTAGACAACCAACATATGATGTTATGTGCCAAACACCAAACCTCTAGGCATTGGGGTCTTAGGGCAGTTTTTTTTACATGTTACGTGTTCACTATATGCATATTGGAATATAATGATACCCAGAGTGCTGCGCCAATGGGCATGATCTAAACAAAATGTGTAGAGGACTACAATACCATCCCACATGACAAATATTACACCTCTGGAAATCAAACAAAATAGAGCAACATCTTACGACGAAGCGTTCATTTGATTAACGTTTCATGATTTCCTTTAAAAAACTGGCATTAAAGGTGTCAAACCAACTCGAACAATAAAATTCGCTAAACCATTCCGACCTTTATTCAAACTAGTGAAAATGTGACACACGTAAATTATGAAATCAAGGGAAGCTATTCGTGTATTCGTGTACATACACCTACAACGATGTATGGCTTCCTTTTTGTAAATGTCGAATGTATTTTTTCTTTTCCACTTTACATTATTTGTGTATCTCGTCGTAATTCTTAATTGTAAAGTATTAATTAATTAATCAGTGTATTATGTTGATAAATGTGAACTTTTCCCAGAGCAAAACCATGATATGTGGTCAATTTGTATTATTTATTTGCATATACTTTATTTAAAAGTCATCTGCTCAAACATCAAAACTTAATGATAGGTTTTAACAAATAATCTATTGAAATAGCGCGTCAAATTAGCACTGTATGTATACACCAATATATACCCGTTGATGTGTTAATATCTGTTTCACTGAACCAAACCAACATGAAACATAGCATTTTGGTTTTTGCAGACGCGATGGAGTCTAGGTTTTTCAAATGAGCATTTCGAAGTTTATATATACCGTTACTTCTATCGAACTTAACAAAAACGTTAAATACGTATAAATACACTAAGGGTGGTTCCCGCCAAAATAAAAGTACTGACATTACTGGTGTGACGATGCTTTTGAAGAGGATGGATATAAAACATCAATTTAAGTCTATCTATATCACCACAATTGTGTATGTTGATACGAACATTTGGGTACGATAAAAAATTTGGGTACGAAAATTTTGGGTACGAAAAAAAAATTGGTACGAAAAAAAATTGCGTACGAAACATTTTTGGTACAAAAAAAAATTAGGGGTACGGGGAAGTAGTACCCGTGGGTAACTTGACCCATTGAGCGAAACAGGGAGGCGGGTCACATTCTTGTTCATTAAGTATGGCAAAACCTTCATGATGATTCTCGAAAGTAGGTATGAGCACATAGCCGGACCATGTGAGCTCAATCGTATGAGCACTTGACTATCCGAGTTCGCCCACGAACATATGGATAAGTTAACTAATAGCGAAATAACCTTATACATGTATATGCTGAAATCTAACAATCGAACGAAATATCAAACATGGTATGTACACTTAGGTGGTTGTGTAATTTCTGTTAGAATATCGTATTCAATATGTAAATTTTAAATGATTGTGCCCGCACTTGAGTTTGTTGCCTTGTTTGAGTCTATACGCGCCTAGGCTGCACCCAGTCTGTGTATTTGTGTTTTTCCAAGATAATGAGTTACCTCCGCGCTGAGGCTGCATAATGTTGGGACCCGGAGTGTGTCCAGCACTCCTACCTAATAGGATTAGATTGACGACAGTTGGGACGAATTTTGAATGATAGCTGCAATTTCCAGCTATTTGTTTTGTACTGAAATACTTTTTAATGTTTTATATGGTCAAGTGCTGCGGGGGGGATGAGATTATCCGGAAAAAAACACCTGTCCGAAATGGTGACCACAAAACAGACAAAATATAACATTGCGCCGGGAGCGGGAATCGAACCGGTGTCGTAAAGGTGAAAAAGCGAACGTCCTTACAACTGCGCTAGCGGGACGGACAATTACGCAAAGAAATGTTGTTATATATATATATATATATATATATATATATATATCATAGCAGTGCAGCGTTTACAATTTGCAGGTTCGAAATTGTTCTCATTCTTTAGTTTTGTGATCACGTAAAAAGTTAATATTACACGTTTTTATTCGCAATTTATTTACTAAATCGAGAACAAATATCAAACAAAATAGAGAAAATATATAGTTGTTTCATTGGTCCATAAAAATAAAATGGATGTAAAATTACTAATTTTAAATTAACGTTCTGATACACTAAATTGAATCTGTTTCCCCAGGATATGCTGTTCTATTAATATTTACCTTTATCAACACGAACGACAACTCTGCTAGGAGAATGGTATCAATGAAAATCAACTAGCAATCTCCTACGCAGTGGCGAATGCCAAGGGAAGTAACTGAAAAATCGAGTTATCTCAATCGGACTGGCTCGGTCTTTTACATAGGTCCCCATTGTGAAGAATTTTTTTACTGGTTATCAAACCTTAGACGACGCTGTTCCAGCATCGTCAAAAATTAAGAATGCTTTAAATGAATAGTCTAGAGCGCTATCATGGAACACCTCTAGTATATTTTTGTATTCAGTCATGTCATTGAAAACTATAAGCTCTTTTACGTTTATGACATGCATTAATAATGAATATGCATGTAAGAATTATGAAAAAAAATCTCGATTTTTCTTTTCTACTTGTAAACAGCAATAACAAATCCAAATTCAAATATTTATTTCCTTTGGTAAATCTTCGTGGTTTGTTGATTAGCCAATCTCAGTAGGGTGATGAACGATTTCTGAAAGAACAAAGCATGCATGTATTAAATATGTATATCAGAATTTAAGACCGTTTAAAACACCGAAAGATCAGTGGCTAAATACGTTCCCTTGAGACAACGTTCGTATATCGATATTTTTGCATTTTTTTTATCTAAATGATTGGTATGTCTTTAATTAAGTATTGTTTTCAGTTTTATTGTATTTCTTTTCATACCCTTGTAAGAATAATATGTTCTACAAGCATAGCCGCCAAAAGCAGTTTTTGGTTATTTTGTTAATAGTATTTATATAATAAAATATAAAAGATAATTTTGCTCAAACTTTACTTTGAATATACCGATGATTTTTCCTCTTTTTACGATTTCTCGTGTAACGGTATGTTACAGTACATTTCAAAATGTGTGAAGATAACATATTCGATACTTGAAAACAATAAACGCCGAAGTTATGGTTAAGTATTTACTATATTGTCAGATAAAGGGGTGCCTTTCTCCCAAAAACCCGACGTTAATGGTAGCCGTCCCACACGCAACGTCCGTCCACTCCCCACCCTGCTTCATGATCGCACAATCGTTGTTGCTGTGAGTGGATTGACCATGGTGTTTATAGTCTTGCCAAAAGTTGGTGTATGTAACTGGGTCGCCTTAAATTACAAGATTTGGTGATGTACAATCAAATAACACATAATAAAAGCGTACATCTGATCTTTCATGCGGAATATAACAGCACATTAAACAATGTGCTTATTGCAATAAACGTGAAAAATAGTTATTAAAATAACTGCCCCAGCAGCTGGAGTTTCACTTCTTTATATTTAAAGAAGGTTGACATGGTCGCACAGTGTGTAGCTAAATCTTTTTTTTAATTTTTTTTTATTCAATATAATACATACAATGTATACATGTATATTATCATACAACATAGTGGTTGTACAAAGCAATTAAGTTCAGACATGTTATACAAGATATGCTAATATATATATTTTTTTAAAGAGAAAAAAAAGAACAACAGAAGAATAGTTATGAAAAATGATGAGTTGTATACAGTCGGAAGAAAGCATACTGGACTTGTGTGTTTTGTTGTATATTCACAATGATCTTATAAGATGGAAAAAAAATTATATACAAAAATATTTTAGAAATATAAACTAACATTAGAGTGAAATGTATATAAGTGGACAAACATTATAAGAATTTAATCCGATTCCATTTTTGTTCAAAGATTTGTAATGTGTCATTACTGAGGGCTATTTCTTTCTCAATCTGGATTTTTAGTTTAAAACTATTGACAAAACAATTAAAATTTGATACTTGTTTTTTGTACTTCATGTTAAAGATAAAATATTTCATCAATATAAGAATAAAATTCACAATATTATTACATTCTATTGATTTCAATGAGTAAATTCCGAAACTTACATTTAAGAAAGATAGTTTAACGTTTAGTTGCTGTTGTTCAAGAAAAGATACTAATTGATTCCAAATAGGCTGGATGTGTTTGCACTCCCCAAAAAGATGTTTTATAGTTTCGATGGTTTCACCGCAGAAGTCACACAGATTTGAGTTAGATAATTTACATTTAAAGAGATATTTATTTGTAGCTATAATTCTATGGATGTATTTATATTGAAAATTTCTCAATGTGCTTTCAATAGTTGCTTTATATGGCATGGTAAATATGTGTTTCCAATTAAGTTCATGTTCTCTGAAAAGGGCTTGCCATTTATTTTGGGTTTCGGAGTTTTCTGTAGGTTTTTTAATTTGCAGTGTGTAAAATATTTTATTCGGTTTGTTTTTTCTTCCAAGTATGTTTTCTACGAATGTTGTTTGAGTACATTGTGTATTATTTGTATTGATTTCAGATTTAATATGCATGGGTATGCTTTTGATTAGTGTGTAGTACTTCAGAAAATTATTTGAAGGTATTCCGTATATGTAGCATATATCGTCAAAAGAGTAGAAATCCTTGATTCTGTAGTCATATAATTGGTCGACATATTTAATGCTTCGTTCAAACCAATCTTTATAGAAAAACGTCTTATTGTTTGAAGTTATGTCTTTATTGTTCCATAAAATAGTTTTACTGCTGGTTTTGGTTTCTAGGTTATGAGTGACATCACTCCATCAGACAGAAATATGTTTTTGTTTGCAATTTCATGTAAGATAGTATTGCTGATGTTACATTCAAAGAGTAAGGAGTCACCATATTGTTTTAGGATTTTCTGGTAGAATAATTTCAAATTACTCGTATTGGTATTATCTAGGTATCTTTTAACCCAGCTGCATTTGATTGCATTCAAGAATGAGTCAATGTTCGTTAATTGAATACCTCCATTTTCTACAGATTGAATTAACTGAGTTCGTTTTATTTTATCAGGCTTACCGTCCCATATGAAATTAAATATTGCTGATTTTATATCGTTAATAACATCATTTGGTGGATTTGGGAGAACTGTTAATACATAAATTAGTTTAGGAAGTGCAAATGTTTTCAATACTGTGTTTTTTCCGATTAGTGTAAGTTTACGGTGATGCCATGATTTTAAGCAGTTTTTGAAATTCTGTAATTTAGGTAGTATGCTTTTCAGAACTGTATCCTTTTCATTATTTGTGAAAGTAATTCCTTACGTTGTGGCTTCATCGGATGTCCAATTAAATTTCATTTCTTTTTTATATACGACATTACTTTGTTTTAATTTACCTACTCGTAGCACAGTTCATTTACTTTTGTTTAGTTTAAGACCCGATGTCATTCTGTAGATGGTTAGTGACTCTATTAGGTTATGGAAAGAATCGTAATTGTCGTTTAAGAAATAAGTTGCATCGTCAGCAAATAGGGACTGTTTGATATCTTCATCAGGATCTAGTGATATGCCTTTTATGTGTTTATTTGATTGGATGTGATGTGATAGATACTCGATGCAAATAACGAATAGCGATGATGAGAGTGGACATCCTTGTCGAACCCCTCGTTCGATGTTAAAACTATTTGAAAAGAAGCCATTGTTAATGATTATACTGTTAATATCGGTATAGAATAGTTTTACCCATTGAATGAGACTTTCACCAAAGTTCATATTTTCTAAGCAAGAGAACATAAATGAATGATCGAGTGAATCGAATGCCTTTTCAAAATCTGCAAAGAATATAAGACCAGGATTGTTTGAATTGTTAAAATAGTTTATGCATTCTTGGATAAGACGAACGTTTTCACCAATGTAACGTCCTTTTATGAAACCAGATTGAGATTTTGAAATGATTGATGGTAATATTTTTTTTATTCTGTTTGCTATACTTTTAGTTGCAATTTTATTATCATTATTTAGTAAACTAATCGGGCGCCAGTTTGATAAGGATTCTAAGTTTTTTCCATGTTTTGGAATAAGTGATATAATACCTTGTTTTTGTAGCGTAGTTAAGTTTTCGTTGTTAAATGAATAGTTTAGTGAATTAATTAGATGTGTTTTTATATCATTCCAGAATATTTTATAAAATTCGATTGTGATGCCATCAGATCCTGGGCTTTTGTTATTTTGCATATCTTTTAGGGCTAATCCACATTAATATTCATTAAGTAATCCGTCGCACAGTTGTTTTTCCTCTTGGTTTAAAGCGTGATGTGTATTTTTAAAAAGGGTGTTATTTTCAACATTTTTACGTTTATAGAGTGTTTCGAAAAATAAACGTTGTTCTTCTAGTATTTGAGTCATGTTTGTTATATCTTTGCCATTGACTACTATTTTGTGTACAGTTTTTTGTTCACTTCTACGTTTTTCAATGTTTGCGAAGTATTTTGTATTTTTTTCATTGTGTTCAACATGCTGTGCACGCGCTCTTAGTATTATTCCATTGAGATGTGTATGATAAATTCCGTCTAATATTTGTTTTTTTAATGTTATTTCATTTTCAATGTCGGTGGTATCATTTGTGTTTGTTTGATGCAATTGTTTTTCAAGTGTTTCAATGGTTTTGATGGTTTCAGTTTCAAGTTTGTGTGTTTCTTTACGTTTAAATGATGTGTATCTAATTGTTGTGTTACGTATATTTCCTTTAATTACTTCCCATAAGGTGTTTGGGTTTGCATCTTTATTATTTTGAACTGTATTTAATATTTCCTGTTTTATTTGTGTTTGATATTGTGTATCCAATAAGATGCTGTTGTTAATTTTAAAGTATCCTGGGCCTCTTTCAGGTTGTATATTGTGCAATTTAAGTTCAACTATAGAGTGGTCAGTCATAAATCCTGGTTTTATGTTACATGTGTCAATAATGTTGCAAAGAGATTCAGATATTAAAAAAAAGTCTAATCTACAAAATATTGTTGGTTTTGTGTTTGAGTGCCAGGTGAATTTGCTTTCGTTTGGCTATACTGTACGCCAGATATCTATCATATTGTCGTTTTCAATTATGTTATTTAAAATGTTTCTATTTTTAGGATGAGTATAAATGTTTCCATTCTTTTTATCTAATAATGGGTTCAGGACAGTATTAAAATCACCGCCGATTATAATATTTTTATCTTGGTTACTAATTATAAAGGATTGTAATGTTTCGTAAAATGCAGAATCATCTATGTTGGGACCGTAAACGTTGATTAATGTTATTTCTGTTTCATGTATTTTGATATCTATACTTGCTAGTCTGCCAATTATTATTTCGTTAAGGTTATCAACTGTGGTCCCTATGTTACGTTTTATCAGAAAGGCAATGCCTTGTTTATTAGTACATTGTCCACTGAGGTAGATATCCCCGTCCCATTCATTTTTTAAGGTTTACGCTAAAGTGTGTGTCAAGTGACTTTCTTGTAATAAGCATACATTTTTTTTTTCGTCTAACCATTTGAAGATTTTTATGCGTTTATCTTTGCTGTTTAGCCCTTTTACATTTAAAGTACATAGCTTGATCATTTAAAAAAGGGTGATGTAAATGATAATGTATGTGTGCTTGTCCAGTTAGTTTCTATTTGAAAACGTGTCCAGTTGGTTTCTATTATAAGAAGTAAGATGTCTACACAAACAAACAAAATTAGAAAACAAAAATAAGGCATACAAAAGGATGAATATTCCATAAAAAAGAAGGAGTAAAAAAAATAATCATAAATGTGAGATTATAACAATAATAAACGACTGGTCTCCAATAGAGACATAAAAAGCGCATTTCCTTACACTGGAAATACACAAACTAATTGAATTAGTGATCTGAGATACAAAAAGTATATATGTATAACACCGTAGATTATATGGTAGCTTATAGTAATGATAATAATAATGTAGATATGCGTATTTGACACGCTACCAAAACCAAAATAGTGTTCAAGTTTGAACACAACGGAAAATGTCATAAATTGCCTTTTTATAAAATAGTTAAATGTAACAAACTGAAACGAGCGCATCCTACCTGACATCCACGTCCACTGACCCTCTTGTTTTGAGTCGGTCAAACCCAGCCAGATGGACTGCACAAAATGGTGCTTGTTAAGGAACCGCACAATGAAGTCCTGCTCTGCCTGGTTAGTTACGTGTGTCAGGTACCCTGCACCGGAAACTAATTAAAGAAAACTCGTGTGCGCGGTTAAGCGAACATTACCATCGATGAATCAAAGTGCATCATAACAATTAACACACACAAAAATATGCGTGTAGACGTCAACTTTAGAAAGATAAAATATAAAACGATCGGACATTTATCAACAATCGACCAGTCTCATGGTTTATAAATATCTGCTTAAACAGAAACAGGAGTAAACGTACGAATTAGTTCTGTGATAAATCAATACCTTAAGTTTAAGAAGTATTAGCACGTTTCATGCTTTACAATACTATTATTGTTAGCAAAATACGCATTGACAAGGAATTGCTTTGGCCAGAACCGTATTCATAATGTGATATACGATGTAAAAGTATGTGTCACTAAGAAATGTACAGCAATTGTTGAATTACTGACCGTTACAGTGTCGCTGTGCGTTATGCCACTGGGTGACGTTGTTTATCAGTTCATAGCAATATTGGCCAAACTGGCCGAGAAAACCTCCCTTGTTGATGGCATTCCTAACGTTGCCTGGGCACAGCTCCGTGTGATCTAGGGATTAAATGATTCACGGTGTGTTTCGTTGTTAATGCCAAGGAATTCAAATTTCAGTTGATAAATATCTCTTGTAAAACTATCTTACTTTCAAGCGATAATGTAAATTGCACAATAACGAACACATTGCATGATTGAATGACAGCGGTTATTCCGTAAAAATGAGAATTGGTATAATGCGTTACATAAGAAGGGATGTTATGTAATTTAAAAACGGATATTTTTATAAAGTATGCAAATTCACAAGCGCTGAACGAAGTTTGATTCTATATTCAAATAACGTTGATATTAAAATACAAACAACATACGAAAACTATACAAACCGCTTTAAATAAATGTTATAATTCAGTATTCGTGTTATAAAAGGTCTACCAACGAACCACGAACGGAAAAACACCTTCAGGAACGGCAGAAGCAGTGCTTGTGGGAGTGTTCGGTCTTGTTGTTTGTGTTGTCGATCTTGTTGTTGTGGTGGCCGTAGTCGTTGTTGTCTGTCTAGGTGTTGTAGTCGTTGTGTGTGTGGTGGTTGTTGCTGGTGTATTAGTAGTTGTGGATGTGGTTGTTGTTGTAGGTGTAGTAGTTGTGGGTGTGGTGGTTGTTGTAGGTGTAGTAGTCGTTGTCGGTGTGGCTGTTGTTGTAGGTGTTGTAGTCGTTGTGGATAAGGTAATTGTTGTAGTTGTGGTGGTTGTTGTAGGTATGGTGGTTGTAATGGGTGTGGTGGTTGTTGTAGGTGTTGTAGTCGTTGTGGGTGTGGTGGTTGTTGAAGGTGTGGTTGTTGTTGTAGGTGTGGTTGTTGTTGTAGGTGTGGTGGTCGTTGAAGGTGTTGTAGTTGTTGTAGGTGTGGTGGTTGTTGTAGGTGTTGTGGTTGTTGTAGGTGTGGTGGTTGTTAACGGTGTGTTGTTTGTTGTATGAGTGGTTGTTGTTGTAGGTTTTGTGGCTGCTGTGGGTGTGGTGGTTGTTGTAGGTGTGGTGGTTGTTGTAGGTGTAGTGGTTGTTGTAGGTGTGGTGGTTGTTGTAGGTGTGGCTGTTGTTGTAGGTGTGGTTGTTGTTGTAGGTGTGGTGGTTGTTGTTGGTGTGGTGGTTGTTGTAGGTGTGGTTGTTGTTATAGGTGTGGCTGTTGTTGTAGGTGTAGTTGTTCTTGTTGTAGGTGTTGTGGTTGTTGTAGGTGTGGTTGTTGTTGTAGGTGTGGTGGTTGTTGATATGGTGGTAGTGAATGGTGTTGTGGACGTTTTAAGTGAAGTCGTTGTTACTATCACAAATAAAATTAACAGTGAGAAATGTCATTATGTATACATTTTCAAAGATTAAGCGAGCAAAGAAAAGTTAAAATCATAAATTTTTATCAGTTTTTATCAGCTAGTTGGTCGATGTTACAGATGAGCTATTTTCATATAAGATGGCAACGTGAAACTATTTATCGTTTGACAAAATGAACAAGTTAACATTAAGTTCCAGTATCCTGTAATCACATAATGTTTAAACGCGATCCCGATCGTACAACAGTTAAATATTTTATAAATGTCAGTAAAGTTGCATTACCTACATGAATGTCGAAGGCATTGTCTAAAGATTAAGTCATGTGATTGTCGATATCGTGGTTGATGGTTCTAATATAGTTTAATTCTCATTTGTTTTATTCGATGACAAAATACTTGCCACCGGTTTTTTTAATTGTCTTCGCATTCCACTGTATTAAAAATTACTTGTCACATGTTTCAGATGTTCTTCATAGTGTTTAAATTATACAAAGACTAGGTGAGATATTTCACAACTCAAATAAATGGGACAAAAGATACAAGACAATTTACATACAACTATATTAAAATGTAAATATGGTATCTTGATATGTTGATAAATGGACATCACTAACCATTGAAACTTCACTGTTGTAGTATTGCGCTGACCGAATAAAACAGGGAAACTTTTGACTGCATCCCACAAACAATAATTAGTAAATGCAATCACTCTGTCAAATAATTATCTTCCCAGAAGAATGTTTAAAGTAATGTGTGCATAGCGCTAGAACATGTTTTTCTAACGAAAGCATGGTTCAAAACACTTAAACCAGTACAACTACAATTAATGACGTACACATAACGTGCACCGCGTATACATTAAAAGTAATATTGAGAGTAGACCTTGATAATTCATTTTGTTTGTTTGAAATGTTGGGGTTTTCGTCGTTTCAACAGTATTGCTGTCAGTTAAGCTACTCACACGTTTCTTAGGTTATCTGAATTACAAGCAGCACTAAGTGTATATAGTTATGCCAGTAACTAACAAATGCCATAAACAAAGTAAATGTCCGTAGAGAGAATTGCATGACCAAAGACCACACAAGTTACGTGGACAGGTCGGGAAGCAACCCGCGATAATTGGTTGTGACGTGCAGTGTTAAACAACTGACTAACCGGTCCTACTTCTTTATTAAGAGTTACCTAGGTCTGCTACCGGTATGGCCCACGGGCAGGTCTGGCTCTGGACACTCGCATCCTGCTTGATGTATACGGTCTAGAAGAGCCAAAAGACACGTAAATACTAAAAACAATCTATTTTTTCCTATTTGCTTCAGCCAATAGACTTTTGAACGAACGTCAGAAAAAAAGTCCCACACTCAGGTGCGTGGTTCCAAAGGGATACAAAATGCACCGATGTGGGATGTTTGCAGACAAATAAGATAAGATATGTAATGCAGAAATTTCTTATTCTTACAATCTTTCACTTCGAATTTTTTTTTCGAATTGTTTCTTGTAAGACTGTTTATAAAACCATTTATAGTGCAAAAAAAACGTTCTTAGAAAATAAAAACACATTGTGTTTGTTAACCAATTATGTTATTGGCAAAAGCTAGATAGCGTTTAAAATAGGAATTATGTTTCGCCTTAGTCCAAGAAAGAGTGCGTGGTTCGAATACATGTGTCGTCAAATGTTTTTGTCTTTTTTGTTCAACTTGCTTTCTTACTATAAAATTGATTAAGTTTATAAAAACATTAGAGATCTGTAAGCAATCATATATCTAATGACATTTGAAAAAAAGGCCAAAATCTGTTAACAAGTCCCTTAAAAACGTTGATGGGAATAAGCTTTTTTTTAATTCAAGTATCGTAGTTCCATTACTTGTTTCATATATGTTTCATCATTCCAATTAATGTGTTCCTTCAGAGCTTGTTATTTCAGTTTTACTATCAATATATAAAATACTTGAATGGTGTTTTACTTCATTGTGCAATGTCATTTTACAGAGCTTATTTGGAGCTTGTTATTCATGTTTATCCTAATCGTATGTATCTTTGAGTTGGGTGTGTGCAAATATGTAATTTTAGTGTACTACACAAAAACTGGTGTAGCTTATCTTATAACAAAAAGAGACAACACAAGTCCTTTATTCATGATAAGTACATCTTGAAAAGAACAATTGCAAAAATACTTTAATTAAGCCGTCCGTTCGGATCATGTTTTGAACAGACAGCAAATGCTTAAATAAATTGTTTTTTGTCCAACACTGGCATTACAATCAAATTTTAACGAAACCGGGTTCCAAGTAATGTTTCGCAATTTCTCAATCAAATACAAACACCTTCAGCTATGTTATTAGTAGGCGGCTTCTCGGGAAAAATATTAAGACCACACACATCAATAACTTTTCCTAAATAGAAAACCTGTAGATATAATTTTAACCAAATGTTATCAATTTATAGTGTCAAACCAATCTAAATTCCTTTATTGATAGAAACAAAATACAACTGCGCTATATCATCGTGTGTTCCTATGTTAAAAATCAATAAATAAGACAAATAAATGTGTCTGAAACCCATATTTCAAACAGGAAAATAATGTCATATTCTAAAACAAGGTCTATACAAGGAGCGCACATTTTCTGTTAAATACGCCTCACAATACAGCTAATGATTTTCATATCACCCCCTCTCTCCCTGGAGCTCCTAATCCTTGATCAGGTGGTCGACAATCAATTCTATGTGGTATCTACGCATTCTTCCGATGCTGCTTGATCGCTTTCTTCTTCGATAAGAGCATCGTCACTTTGTCAGTTATTTCCTATTTGTATTGCTCATTCACATAAGTGTAAGTCCCCTTAAGTGTCATCGCTTGCTTATGAGCATACCCTCTGTGCATAAATTATTGTTTCAAATAAATCTAAAACTATCCAACAGTACATAAAAATCCTCCATCTCAACCACGTGACACACACTGAACACTTACCAAGTCTACTAATATAATATTAGTAAAATTTATGACGCTTCAACTTCAATGCCATCGTCAAAAAGGTTTTGGTACTAACTCGACGATGTTGAAAGCGTGTTGATAAAGTATCCCTTTTTCATGTTTTTATTTTTAAAATGTAAGTTTGCTCTATGCATGTACATGAACCTGTTTTCGTATGTTTAGAAAAAATCGCAGCAGATCCCATTGAGGCAATTATGGTACGCCATACGAAGTCAACCGCTACCCACAATGTTGCCTGACCGCGACTTGTATATTTGAGCGTTCTGATTCAACCAGAACGAATATTATATTCCTTAACTAAATTGTACGAGCAGGTCGTGTCGTTTATAGTAAGTGCCTGATATGTTATTCCTTTACAACAGTGATTGTAACAAATTTCGTTTTGTCAAGCCTTCGCGGACAACTAAGATGCTATAGTTGCCACATTTGTAACAGTTTTGAGGAAATTTAAGATGGCATGTGTTCTAAAATTAAACCTGACCAATTTTGCGAAATAAAATGGTTTTATTGTGTAAACAATTTATGGAATACTTAAGTCGCCTTTTTTGTTTAATGATGTAAACGAACTCGTTACTTTCGTTTCATGAAGATACTGACATTTTCATACATACATGCATATCAGAATTATTGCGAACACGATTTTATATACAACTTTCTAACTTAAATTCTACCACGGCATGTAACTTGTTTTCTATATACAAAGAAGGAAAACTACCGTGGGTTACTACCCCGATATAACAACGGAGATAAGTGACGTCACTTTGATTGTCCGCGCACTGTCTATGAATGAAGACGACGTCATTTGATTGCCGTTGTTAGGATGACGTCACGTTTTCGCGAAAAAGTGGAGTACATTCGGTTTATATAATTCTCATTTATAACCTTTAAATCGCGGATAACTTATTAATGAAATCGTGTTAGAATCGTAATAAACGACGAGTAACCGTTGGTTATTGCGGTAGTAACCAACGGTATGTCGTTCCTACGCATCGGAACTCCATACCGTTGGTTATTACCGCAATAACCAACGGTTACCCGTCGATTATTTCTTAATTCTACCACAGTCGCACACGCATGCACATTAGATTGAGACGGGAGCTTACCGTGGGTTATTACCCCGATATACCAACGGTTATAAAAATGACGTCACTTTGATTGTCCGCGCACTGTTTATGAATGAAGACGACGTCATTTGATTTTCATTGTTGTGGTGACGTCACGTTTTCGCGGAAAAGTGGAGGATGTTCGGTTAATATAATTCTCATTTATAACCTTTAAATCGCGGATAACTTATTCATGAAATCGTGATAGAATCGAAATAATCGATGTGTAAGCGTTGGTTATTGCGGTTATAACCAACGGTACGTCGTTCCGATGCGTGTTACCAAACCACTCGGGCTACGCCCTCGTGGTTCAATTACTACTAATCGGAACTCCAAACCGTTGGTTATTACCACAATAACCAACGCTTACACGTTGATTCTTTTTTTAACTTTTTCACTGAGAAACACACATTCAGTAAACTTTAAAGCGTTCCAACAATTTAAGATAATATATATGATAAGCTTTTAAAATGATTCTTGAATGGTATGGAAACATATGTATACTGCATAATTACAGCTATGTGTTTTAAAGATCGACAAAGCAAGTAATTATATATGATAAAATCACAAAACATGGTTTGGAGCAGTATCAGGTTCACGAAACAGAACATACGTTAGGTCATATTCACAGCGGTCGAGATGAACTCTATAACTAAACTGTAGATAAGATATGAATTCATATGCAGTTATAAAGCTTGTTCACTTCAAAAATTTTGAAATGTTAAGACGAATATGGTTTTTGTTACGCTTCGTATGGTACGTACAAGCAGAATACAAAATGTGTCTGTAGTTTCGATGGAGCAAGACCGGTGTTCCTAAAGGCTGACAAGAACTCTGACGTTATCGGCTTCCTAGCAACAATGGCTGCCGTCAGTTTTTATATCCGGTGGACGAAACCTGGAACGCAATTGTGTTTATGCGTCATGTTTGTTAAACCTAGGGGCATATGGCAAACGTAATATATTTTCAAGCAACAATTCTTAAATTGATATGAACATTGTTATTGTATTCATATTTCGTCATCGAAAAACGATTGTAAGATGAAGATAAGATGTAGCCCTATCAAAAGTGTTTAAATTACAAAAAGTGTGATTTAGTTGTTTTTTTTTAAAACTTAAAACACTTAAATATTGTCTATTTATGATATATATCAGGTTTGCGTACATAAAATGTGAGTTTAAAATAACCCAATCTGCATTTCTAGACCAAATGTCAAATATTGCTTTTTCGTTTTCAGCTAGGCTTCCTCATGTCCAACACAAACATTATACACACCAGCTTTTCTGATCCCGTTGACTCATGTACGTTCATTATTATATGCACGAGTTTAGAATGGTATTTGAGAAGTAAATTAAATAAATAGCGGATTCAATTTGAATGAAATGTAAGTGTCTTTATTTGCATAAATAATAAATTTGATTTTTTATTCACAACAGATGGCACAAATCTTACAACATCTATGCCAATATCCACAACTACTTTCTCGAGTACTGTAACTCAATCGACGACACGAACAACGAACACTTCTATTAATACATCTAACCATTCAACTACAACTGCGACGAAAGCGACGACTGTTGCTACAGAACATCCAACGACCACAACTACGACTAGAGAAACTTGGATGTCTACGACTTTATTGACCTATATGCCAGCAGCATAACCCGAAGGTGTGCATTATTGATATCTTAATTGAAAATGTGCAATTTACAGTATCGCTTGAGATATTTATCAACTGAAATTTGAATTCATTGACATTAACAACGAAACACACCGTGAATCATTTAATCCCTAGATCACACGGAGCTATGCCCAGACAACGTTAGGAATGCCATCAACAAGGGAGGTTTTCTCGGCCAGTTTGGCCAATATTGCTATGAACTGATAAACAACGTCACCCAGTGGCATAACGCACAGCGACACTGTAACGGTCAGTTATTCAACAATTGTAGTACAGTTCTTAATGACACATACTTTTACATCGTATATCACATTATGAATACGATTCTGGCCGAAGCAATTCCGTGTCAATGCGTATTTTGTTAACAATAATAGTATTGTAAAGTGCTCATACTTCTTAAATTTGAGTTATTGATTTATCACAGAACTTATTTGTACCTTTAATTCTGATTCTGTTTAAGCAGATATTTATCAACCATGAGACTGGTAGAGTGTTGATAAATGTCCGATCGTTTTATATTTTATCTTTCTAAAGTTTACGTCTACACGCATATGTTTGTGTGTGTGTGTTAATTGCTATGATGCACTTTAATTCATCGATGGTAATGCTGCGTTTACACCATGTTCCCGGCGACCACGGCAATCACGTTTCGGGCCACCATGGAGGAAACGGGATGAACGTGAGGAAACGTAGGGGAACGGAATAGCCAAACGTGACACAACGGGGTTGCCGTGGTTGCCGTGCCAAAATTTTAAACTGTCAAAAAATTTGCCACGGCAGTCACGGCGGAAATGAGAAACGTGATAGAACTTGTTAAACGCAACACAACTTGACAGTACGAAGCAGGCCGTAACAGAACCCGAAAAGTGTCCGTACTCTGACGGGAATCCTTTTCATTCCCCGACATGTTAAGTTTCTATCACGTTGTGTTACGTTTTGTTACGCTTTGTCAAGATAACCACGGCAAGCTAGGATAATTGATAGCCGTTTTGCTACGTGTTTAATTCGATCCGTTACGGTGTGTTGCGTTTTGCAGGCAGATGCGTTACGGCCAATTGAGTTGTACGGTCTGACACGGTTCGCGCGGTCTGAAGCTGAGTATTTAAAAGACGTGCTTTTCAGGAAACTTTCATTTCAGTCTGAACACTCAATGAGCAAACATGCCACCAAGAACACGCCGGGTATGCGAATCCTTCGTTTACGGATGGCACTTCACTAACAGAGAACAACAAAAGCCACGCGCGAGAGGTGAGTTCTTCAGCTTTTTTGTATTTATGTTCTGTTTATTTGGTTTTTAGACACAGAACATTGTTTGGGTGATTAATGGTATAGCACTTCGTATTGCGAAGAAAGAAATTCGCGGAAAAACGGTGAATTATTTTAAAAAAACGATAAAATTCCATCGATAATCAGCATGAATTGAATGATCAGTACATATTTAAACAAAATAAACATACTTGGAAATAAATCAAGAACGTGCTTACTATTCGAAATAAAAGATCAATATATCCAGTAATGTTACAACATGTTACATTTTAGTTTACTAATGTATTTGAGAAAACTCAAATGTTTTAAGAGTCGCATGCACATTCTTCATCTGCACTTCGTTTACCGATCATCTAAAAAACAATGGCACTTTTTTTTCCCGAAATCTAGACACTTTTTTCCAGATATAACACACTCGTTTTTTGTGAATCAAAAATACATAATTCGCTGTGGAATACTGTTAAAGTAAGCAGGCAATAAATAAAAATGTATGTACTTAGTACGCAAATAAAAAACGAATTACCGAAGCATGTTCTTATCCCTTTGAAATATGATTATGATTTGGAATAAATGTGAAAGAGAAATATTAACAAGTTGGATATGTCTAATAATTAAAATCTATATGGCCATATATTTTTAATTACGTTCTAAACGGTTGATCTAAAGCATTTATCTTTCTGTCCAAATTACTAAGTTAAGTTACTAAGGCTATTTACTTATATATTAGATAGCATGTCATGAATAATCACTCTGCTTAAACTGCCTCTCAGAGATTAATATCAGCAGCGATGCAGGGGTCTCACTAAAACGCTTACGGAATTTGCATACAATATAAATACAGGTCCAAAATTCTATTGGAACTTTTTGGCTCAATGCCAGTAAACGAAAATAGCAATAAAAGAACGAGCGGGGTCGATTTAATCACACGACAGTGGTGTAAAAAGTTATGCATATCCGTCTTTGTTTTTAATATAAACACAACACATGCTGCATATGAAGTTGCATATAAGTGACACAATTATTTATTACAGGATGAGTGAATCGGAGCTTATGAATGCCGCCGACGGTTCGTTGTTGGACATAACTTTAGAAGAAGAACTGTGTACAAGCGAACGGTTCTCGTGTGGAATTTGTGAGGCCAGTTATGCTAGGAAAGCCTACTTGAAGCGTCATATATAGCACCCTAAACTTCGTTTGTGGGGGTATACTAAGTACTGACTCCATAATATGACATGTAAACATTTTATGTACGCATTCCTTTTTTCAAGAATCAGTTGTTTTTACGATTTAATTTTACCCGTGTTTCTTTAAACTCAACCAATACAGTGATTTAGGGTCAGGTGAATCGCACTTCGAGCAAACGTTAGCGTTGCGTAAAGGGAAGTGCTCCCTATAAGCAGGGCTCAAAATTAAGGGAGTTTTACCATTCTCTTTTTAATTTTGTTGCTACGCATAAGCATCGTCTTGATGATGCGATTCAAATAAGCACAGCCGACATAGGATTTTATGAAGAACAAATGTGTATTTGCCTCATAAAGACCCCTTCACTACCGTTATCTAGAGCCCTGCTATAAGTAAAATTAAACACGATTGTGCTGATCCGCATTATCCGTTATATTTTCATTTCTCTGAATCTCAAGTTACCAATAAAAAACAAGTTCATTATGTACACATTTATTTAATAATAAATATTATCTTATTATAAATATATTATGCAATTATAATAAACATAGTATAAATTAATAGTAATGTGATTTTTGAAAAATATATTTTCAAAATGTTTCGTATGAATAGCCATAATATGAATAAATGCATTTAAGGTCGAAGAAAAAACTCAGTTATTAGAGTGCCCGCTTTGTTGAAAGTGTCCGTAATCTGAAGTGCCCTTTATCGGTAAACAAAGTGCCTGCAACTTTATGTATGCCACCTATTACAACATGCACTATCTTTGTTTATAGTTCATTGAATACTATCAAAATGTTAGTATTTGAAGCACAGTGATTACTCTACATGCTGGAATAGCAAATAATTTCTGGCAATAATTCTAAGTAGTTTTATTTTGTTAAAATGTTTACTGTTCATCCAGTTTATGCTGTTTTCCGATCGAATTTTCTATTTTTTGGGGGGCAAAACTGTACCATTCTTCCGTGAAATTGTGTATTCCCAATACAAAAGGATACACCATTTATCAACTCGACCATGTGTCTTGTCTTAAAAACTAATCTTTAGGATATAACTTTAAATAACCAGAGGAACTTACCTCTCGCGCGTGGCGTTTGTTGTTCTCTGTTAGTGAAGTGCCATCCGTCAACGAAGTATTCGCATACCCGGCGTGAAGAAAGCGCCGAACAAAGGCTACCCCCGCGCTTCAAACGACGTTCAAGTGGAGGAACAACCTGAAAGTACTTGCCTTCCACCAAATGCCTCAGAGTCAGTGCCAGTTTCAATCCAGGTGTAAGGGAGGAGCGATACTTCGTATCTTGTCTTGAGATGACTTGAGATATCCGTTCAAGGATCTCGTCGAATAGTTCTGGGGGCATCCTCAGATAATTCTGAAAGGTGTTGATATCTTCGTTGCGGAGTTCCCTGGTAAGAAATGCATCAAAGTGCCCCTGCTGCTGCCTTCTAGCTTCCGATAGCCATGGACGAACCCACAGGGAAATTGGCCTCCTTTTTCGTCTTTTCCCGGACTTTTTTGCTTCTTTCAGCTCTTAACAACGCAAAGATTTTATTAATGCTGCAAATAAGCAATCAAACACAAAGCCATCCTCGTCGTTCACATCAATGTCACTGGAATTATTTTGTTATAATAAATACTGTTGCTTGAGAGTTTTCTTTTATACCTCTCGGTTGTCCACGTTTGATCCGCACGGTACCTTGACAGAACGTGACAAATGAATGATAAACGTGTTCAACGTATCAGACCTGCATGACAAACGCAAACAACGTGCGGGAACTTAACAGAACGCATCGTACCTTGAAGAAACATTTATACATCCGTGGCAGACCGTGGATGAAAACTTAGCGCACCGTCGAAGGGCCGCGTTTTCGCTTCGACGGCAAGTCACGGATACCTTGATAAACCGTGAGGAAACTTAGCACAACCTACCAAACCTTGGATTAAAGGTCAAAAATTGCAAAGTCCACACGGCGCGATACGTTTCGGACAAACGGGACTGCCGTGGTCGCCGGGAACATGGTGTAAACGCAGCATAACGTACGCTAAAACCGCACACACGCGTATTTCTTTAATTAGTTTCCGGTGCAGGGTACCTGACACACGTAGCTAACAAGGCAGAGCAGGACTTCATTGTGCAGTTCCTTAACAAGCACCAGTTTGTGCCGTCCATCTGGCTGGGTTTGACCGACTCAAAACAAGAGGGTCAGTGAACGTGGATGTCAGGTAGGATGCGCTCGTTTCAGATTTTACATTTAACTATTTTATAAAAAGGCAATTTATGACATTTTCGTTGTGTTCAAACTGGAACAATATTTTGGTTTGGGAGCGTGTCAATACACATACCTATTTAAAGTAGCTCCAGCTACACTCTGTGCGACCAAGTCAACGTTATTTCAATAACTATTTGTCAAGTTTATTGCAATAAGCACATTGTTTAATGTGCTGGTATATTCCGCCTGAAAGATCAGATGTACGCTTTTATTATGTGTTATTTGATTGTACTTCACCAAATCTTGGCATTTAAGGCGACCCAGTAACATACACCAACTTTGGGCAAGATAATATACACCATGGTCAATCCACTCACATCAACAACGATTGTGTGATCATGAAGCAGGGTGGAGAATGGACGGACGTTGCGTGTGGGACGTCTGCCATTAACGTCGGGATTTTGGGAGAAAGACACCCCTTTATCTGCCAGTATAGTAAATACTTAACTACATGTTAGGCGTATATTTTTATTAAGTATATTATATGTGTTCTTCACGCATTTTTGAAAAGTTCCTTAAAATGTCGTTTCTTGAGAAATCATCAAAAGAGGAAAAATCATTGGCATATCAACATTAAAGTTTGAGAAAAATTATATTTTCTATTTTATTATGTTAATAACATTAACAAAATAACCAACAATGCTTTTGGGGGCTATGCTAGCAGAACATATTATTCTCACAATGGTGTGAAAAGAAATACAATAAAATTGAAAACAATACTTAATAAAAGACATACCTATCAAGTAGATAAAAATTGGCAAAAATATCGATAAACGAACGTTGTTTCATGCGAACGTATTAAACCACTTATCTTTCAGTGTTTTACACGGTCTTAAATTCGGGTATATATCTTTATTACATGGATGTTTCGTTCTTTCTGAAATTGTTCATCACCCTACTGAGATTGGCTAATCGACAATCCATGAAGATTTACCACAGGAAATAAATAGTTATATTTTGAATTTTTATTGCTGTCTAAAAGTAGAAAAGAGAATTCAAGATTTTGTTTTTTTCATTATTCTTACATTCATATACATAATTTTTATGCATGTCATAAACGTTAAAGAGCTTATAGTTTTCGATGACATCATGGAATACAAAAATATACTAGAGGTTTTCCATGATAGCGCTCTAGACTATTCATTAAAAGTATTCTTAAATTATTTGGGAAACCACTTTAAGTTGATCTATACGTATTTAACGTGTTTGTTAAGTTCGGTAGAAAGAGCGGTATATACAAACTTCAACATACTTACTTGAAAAATAATAGCAGAAATATGTCTTCAAAATTACTATCGGCCTATGCCGTTGATCTCACATTTGCCCTCAAATCATATGTGAATTCAATAACATGTCTATAGTAGATACGTATATCTGGATTTGTAGAATGTAAACCTTAACCGGACTTTGCCAAGTTCAAGTATAGAAGGTTTCTATTCCTTCTAGAAGCAAACTTAAACCTGAATTTCAAAGCAAGTCAAGAATGCGATATGGAAAACAAGTAAACATTTTCCTATGCAACAAAGACCATGCTTACATCTCTCTTCGCTAGCCTCACTAATGAATTAAATATACGTAGAAGTTTCGGTGAGCGGTATGTTATTTGTGCACGCAAAACGTAAAATGTATATTGGACGGACACCTTTATCGATCTTTTTATGTACGCAATAGACATGATTTTCTTAAACGACTAGCAAAAGCCAGACGTCTTGGACAGTGGCTTTTAAACAATTTAAACCATTATCACGTTTCTTTATTAAAATTTGATATAGATACACGGAGTTGGTCCGTGCAAACGCCAGTCACAAGAAAAAAGAGGGCTAATTCTGCTCTATTGCAAATCATAGTTGTGGGAATTGACTAGTTACCTCACGTGGTCATCGCAGAGACATGTGTTTAGTTAAAACTAATAACTTGTATTATGTGAAGTGTTCTTCCTTCACGTAACCTTTCATAATAGCATTACATCGAAGTCGACGAAACACAATGCATGCTAAACTTATGTTAGTATATGAAAATTACAACACTCACCATGTATAAATGTAAACAGCTCCTTTTTTTCCTGTTTCAACTTATTAAGTGTCCTTTCCTTTGGGCTATTTAAAAGGGTTACAGTCTTTACAAGTTCAGAATAGAAAATACTGTATACAAAAGCAAAGTATAATAAGTTTATAGCAATATAAACGTGCTTAATTTAATGTTTAAACGATAACAGCAGTCTCGAGACACGTACAATACATACTAGAACAAACAATTCAATACGCGGCTAAGTATTGGTGGTATGATATTACTAAACTACTAACACTTAACACTTGTGCAGTCGTAATATCAAAGTACTAGAACATCCCAAACAATACACTGATGCATTGATAATTATATAAATACTAAAACATAAAACACAATAAAATACTTAAGTGAATTAGTAGTATATAAGTACCTGAGAATCCATCACACTTCACTGGTGAATTGGTAGTATATCAGTTCTAGAACTTCCAACATAATAATGGTGCACTTGTACTATGTAAGTACCATGTACAGACAATGCATATAGTAATGAACTTGCATAATTCCTCATATAATAAAATCGCAGGTAGGTGATTAAGTGTGTGTTGTGCGTTTGAATTGGTGCAACGCCACTATCGAGACTGTCTGATTGCCGAAAAGTATTCATTTACGCATCATTGAGGTGTTTATGGCTTAACATAATGCGTGTATCTGCATTTCAATGAATATATAGTCTTACCAGACAACATGACACAATTTATGAATGCATACCTTAATGCCAAAAGCAAGGATAAGTTTATGAAATAAAATTTCTATGTAGCCCAATATTCATCACGAAGCAATTATCGTTTTTCTAAAAATAAAAGTATAAATGGAATTTATTACTTTTATAATCTACAGCTAAAAAGGTTCTGTGTCAACCGAACCCAAATGTACACATCTGTAAGCAATAGGAATCACTTTATGGCTTATGAATTATGCTGGAGAAGGGAAATTTCGGTGAAGCTGAGGTGTTGGATCAAATGACCTTTATAAACTTCAATAAAAAGTTGAAGAAATTCCCGTCAGTATATCCGAATGGATTATGCCGATGATTGCATGTGGCATATTTGAGACCCTTGGTCCATAACCTAGGTTACGTATCTTTCTCGAAATTAATAAACAACAGTTTTTAATACGGCGTTTCATTAGCTTGGCTTAGGCTTCTTTAATGTAATATTTGTTAAGCTTAACGATGCAAGGCTCTTTGGTCCTTTAATTTTATTCTCCGCTATATGAATGTTTTGAAGCATTTTCAATGTTTGGAATTCTAATAGTTTCATACAATATAGGCAATGACCAATCAGCACATTCTGTTTTGATCTTCTTTTTTTACAATTAACCTCATTTGTTGAAATTCTGGCTATCTGTTCACAAAACAATCAAAAAAAGAAAAAAACTAAAAACAGAAAGGGCTAATTGGGCAATGTGATACAGGCGGATTCACTGAGAGTATGCGATCACGTTGGAAGCGATGTAAATGAATTAAAATAAAAGTCACATAACTTATATGTTTAATCCAACTGGCATTAAGAAAAAACACGTTAAATACAAAAAGTATTTATATAGTAAATTCATGTTTTGTCTGAAAACGCTAGTTGCAAATATACGCTTGGTGCATACGTAGTAACATAAGAGGCATCAACGCCTTCATATACCATGTTCAGGAAGTGTACGTCTGATTAATTTAATACTTAAGCGTTATTTATATACAGTTCTTAATTGTTATTGTTCTATCACATTCAGTGATTATTATGGTAGGTTAGTTGGAAATGATTTCTGCGTATTTTTAAGTGTATGTATAAATCTTTACACAACTTGGTTCCTATCTGCTCTGAGCTTCACACAATCAAATGACGACACCGAATGAAACATGTTTGAACTTAGTGATGAACGATTGATAAAGGTCCTACAGGTCAACGGACATTGTTGAAATTATGTACTATATTCTTATCAATCAATTGTTGGACGCCACTTATTACACGTACATCTTTCGGAAAATGGAAATGTTATGGTAAGTTTATTTAAATGAGTAAATATTTAAGGTTTTCAGAAATATCGTATTTCATACCGCTTGGTTCGTTTCCTCATGTGTCGTAAATAATTGTATCACATGCCATACCCTGTTTCCCATGTTATACAACCATAACATATTTTTTTCTATTCCACATGTGTAATACAACATTTTAAAGCGTTTTAATTGGCTTAGTTTGCGTTTATTGACCAATCGCATTTTGTTATTTTGCTGAAATGACGTTGCAACGTCAAATGACGTAACTAAATGAAAACAACATTCGAGATTTATCATTATGTTTGCGTTAATATTTATTTAATTTGCTCATTTAAAAGCATATGATAAAAAAGATCTGACACTCGTTGTCATATCATACCATACTTTATTAAACTCGTTCAGGAAATTCGTTAGTAAGCTCACAAAAGGCTCGCTTACCAACAAAATTACTTAAAATATGGTATGATATGACCATTCGTGCCAGATCCTATCTATACGCGAATATATAAAAATGTAATTTGAGTTAGGTGCAGCAAGGGATTAAACAACCTTACGAATATTATACTATGATACACACATATCGTTTATAATTATATAAAATTATATAATAGAAAATTCATTACAATAACGAAAATGTAATACAGTTATACTTATCACTACATTTAACTACGTTTCTCTGTTCGTTAAATAACTAATTGCGTTAATTATACAATAACAAAATACAACAAAGTTCGCCGGCAACAAAATGAAAAAAATGCGTCTGAGAAAGCAAGCTTCAATCAGAATGTTTGTGAGGCTTACACAAAAGAGCGATAAAGGTTAATTGTTAAGAAGTTATGTGACTTTGCTTAAATGTATATTTTTGCGAATAACATCTAACTAGTACAAGTGTTGTCCAGTTTGATTTGTTTTGAACTGTTTGTTAAAGTTTAATATTTCGTCTCCGGTGACACTCATCCCATCCCTGTATCCTCGCCTGATCACACATCCCTGTATCATCGCCTGATCACACATCCCTGTATCATCGCCTGATCACACATCCCTGTATAATCGCCTGATCACACATCCCTGTATCATCGCCCTATCACACATCCCTGTATCATCGCCTGATTACACATCCCTGTATCATCTCCTGATCACACATCCCTGTATCATCTCCTGATCGCACATCCCTGTATCATCTCCTGATCACACATCCCTGTATCATCTCCTGATCACACATCACTGTATCATCTCCTGATCACACATCCCTGTATCATCTCCTGATCACACATCCCTGTATCATCTCCTGATCACACATCACTGTATCATCTCCTGATCACACATCACTGTATCATCTCCTGATCACACATCCCTGTATCATCTCCTGATCACACATCACTGTATCATCTCCTGATCACACATCCCTGTATCATCTCCTGATCACACATCCCTGTATCATATCCTGATCACTCATCACTGTTTCATCTTCTGATCACAAACCCGTGTATCCTCGCCTGATCACACATCCCTGTATCATCTCCTGATCACACATCACTGTATCATCGCCTTATTACACATCCCTGTATCCTCGCCTGATCACACATCCCTGTATACTCGCCTGATCACACATCCCTGTAATCTCGCCTGATCACACATCACTGTATCCTCGCCTGATTACAAATCCCTGTTTCATCGCCTGATTACAAATCCCTGTATCCTCGCCTGATAACAAATTACGAAATATTCTGGTAATTTCTGTAAGTATTGAAGGCAATTGTAATGTAGTTTCACATCTTTAAAATACAACTTTAATCTCTATATAGATAATATACTATTTATAAAACAAATTACTAAAAACGAAATGTAAATCGAACCCAAGTTCAAAAACGCAATAGGTCGATTCTGTGCTATTTTTTTAGGGACATATTCAATATTACTCATTTTATGCTATCCTCGTAATTGTATTAAGCAGCGTCTTTTGATTCAGAAAGAATAAAATGCCGATACACCATAAGTTCATTTATTTTAAATTGCATTATCAATGTCATATGACAAATTGTTAAGCATTGGGTCATAGAAAATGCTTCATATGGAGAAGCGGATGAAATGAGTGCTTAAACCAAAGAACCCACACACTTAGAGCACTGGGAAATCAAGTGGTTAAAATGACTACGGACCATATCATGTCTACAAATGTATGAAAAACGGACGTGTGTTTATTCTAAACGAGCATACATCAATTTACGTATTCAAACGTATAAAAGATGCGTTTATATACTGCATTTCCCTTCTTTTAGTGTTCTATAGAGAATCTTGCAAGTTTTCAAAATATAGTGCTTAACAAAATTCGTCTATAAAAGGAAGGATTCGGTTCGAACAAGTTTTGTCCGGTTGGTTTCTCAACGGATTGCTTACTTATTTACTATTTCTTTAGCGTGTTTCTTGTACCACACTTAAAAATGTGTAAACCCTTCTCGAAAAACACAATGGCCAAAATCCGTGTGTTTGTGCCTATCTTGAGTACCATATCGCCCGAAATTATGTGTGTAACAGCTGAACTTGAGTACCACATCAACCAAAATTCTTGTGAACAGAATCAGTGTTTTTAGTGCACTGAAATGGACCTTTCTTTCAACCTCCACGCAGAAATTTGACTGGAACCAGCATAGCTGGATCAGATTCTTGCCTTCATAACCAACCACGTGAAAATAACCAAGCCACGTGGTACTATAATTTTGCCGTTGTTTTTTTTACTTTTTATAATTTAGATAATTAATTTTTTATTATGAACCTAAACTTACGCACTTTTTTTTCAAAATATCAAAGATTATCATACTACTTTTCATAATATAATTCTTAAAAAAAATAAATCCTACCAAATCCGGTAGGATTTTCTTGTGATGGCAGAGATTGTACGTGAGAGCAAGGCTCATTGGGTCGTTGTCGACCTAAACTGACCCACAAGTCAACCGGGGGTGACTAGAAGCCGATTCATGTCACCCTGAGGTGACTTCAAGCCGACGCTAGTCAACCCCGGATGCCACGTGCCAGTGCCAGGTAGAAGCGTTTGATGTTCGTTGTATCGTAAGTTATCGAAACCAGTGTGTGATTTAACAAATTTTTGAATGGGGTGTTTCACCTTTCTGTCAATACTTATATGACTGTACTCAAAGGTGAACTTGATCTGACATCACTGCTAAACAATTCTCCCAATATTATTTGAACATGCTAAGCCCTTCTTGATCTTTCATCATTCGGATAGCATTTCAAATTAACCAACTAGCTTGAATTCATCCTACTATTGTCGACAATAAGGTATAACATGGCGCTAGCGATGTTGTTTTTTTTCGTTTAAGACCAGGACCAATTTCATGGAATGGTTGATCATGTCTGAAACATCAAATGCATTACTGAAACAACGCTCCCTAAACGATTATATTGTTACGTTGTGTACATTGTGAAATACCAGCGATTTCAATATTATTATTGTCAAACATCGAAATTTCTGACAAAATCATTAATGTGTGAAATACAATAACACATATTATATACATATATAATTGCATCTTAATTGTTGGCGAAATTAAAGTTAAGCTTGTACTGCAAATCATATCTAATACACTACATTTTAAATGCTGTAGTGTGGAATACCTTTCAACTCAATTATACCTTCAATATTCTTACGTGCATTTAAACATAATTTAAGTTCCAATCTGATCGAGCTGAATTGGACGCAGAGAACGCACGTGACTCGTAAATGATATTACGCAACTCAAGTTTCCAACGGTCCAATGGCGATTTTAATGCAGTTGAAGTTTTGCTTACAGTGTAATTGGAAGTTGTTAATTGGCTTTGCGAAACTTAAAGATTGCAATTTTGGTGAACGTTGTATTTATTATGTCTTTCAGTGTACTTTTATTGATCTTCGCAACCTTCGCAACGGTTGCTGGGGACTACCCATGCGTATGCAACTACAACGTCGAGGCTGCAGTGCACCTGCTTCCTGACGACAACTCTGAGGCACTGGGATACATGTACGAGTTTGACTGCAAGCCTGCGGGCGTTGGCCAGGGCAACATCAACTATCTGGAAATTATGTTTGAGGGAAAGGTGAGTAAACTGGGCATGATGCATGTGCGTTAAGTGTCGTCCCAGATTAGCCTGTGTAGTCCGCACAGGCTAATCAGGGACGACACTTTCCGCGTTTATGGCATTTTTAGTTTCAAGGAAGTTCATCTTTACCGAAAATCTCGTTAAGCGTTGTCGTCCCTGATTAGCCTGTGTGGACTGCACAGGCTTATCTGGGATGACCCTTTGCATTGAGCCCAGTTTTCTCAGAACAAGGCTAAATTAATCGATAGATCATCTTAAAGTACTGTATGCATGTTTGCTCAATTGATGAAATACAGTTTATTTTGACTATTGATAATAATACTCAGTTTGTGATTTCGATTCATGTAATAGCAATTCATTTGTTTAAAGTTGCATCCTTTTAAATACTATGAGTGTATACTCCAGTAACCCTCCCTCTAAACAATGTATTACACGCCCAAAACTTCGACATATTCAACATTAACCCTCGCAGTGACAGTACCATCTTCTAAATTACAAGGGCACAATGTTTTACAATGAACAGGCCGCTTTAAAATGAGTTTAATGTAATTCCAGAAATTTCATTATATGAAAAGTATAAACGTATTACTAAACCTACCAACATGCGATAATGCTTTCGTCCTTATGTTTGTGTCCAACTTTCTTCACCCGCGGGTGATTTGGTAGTCGAGTGGTAACACTCTGGTCTACCATTCCAGAGGTCCCCGGGTTCAATCCCTGGCCGGGGCACTAGAAATTTCAGAAATGCTTCAAGTGTTTCAAACCCAACTAGAGATGTACTGGTATGAAACCCAGGTAATTCTTGTGTGTATCGGTGCTATCAACTGAGCATGTAAAAGAACCAAGGGAACTACTCGCAAAGAGCTACGGTAACGCATCCGGATTCCTTATCTCCAGTATCTCAATACTGTCTATTCTGCTTGCTGATTATTCAGCAAATATCAAAGGACCCCATTGGAAATAAGTGTCTGCACTTTCATGGGTTATCCTTGACTGCAATGTCAAAAGAAATACTAGAACTACTACTCGTAGCAAAAATACCGTAACACGTCCTGATATACAGTTCTATTTGGCTCTTCTAGATCGGATACATCAAGCAGGGTGCGGATGTCCAGAGCCAGACGTGTCCCGGGCTAATACCCACAACAGACCAAGGTATATCTAAACAAATGCTGAAGATGTTTCTTACCTATTGCCTATTAAACGACAATATACAACAATGAAATAAACTAAAGTGTATTGGCTTGGTAGTATAACAATATAACAATTATTAAACGACTTTATCGAATTTAATATGTAGCAACACCAACTACTGCATTATTTCCACGCATTTCTAAATTGTTTGACACTCTTTATGGCTATGTGCATGCATAAAATAGTGGCTAATTTGTACAAAACATAACACGAAAGATTGATATAAATGTTGTGCGTTTATTAAATGCCATTATATTTATTTTGCTTTAAGTAACAACTACAACGCTGCAAACGACTACCACCCCACCTCCCACAACAATAACAACAGCAACACCAAAACCAACAACAACTACTACAACAACACCTAGACCGACAACAACAACTCCTTTACCGACAACGACGACTACAACAACAACACCTCAGCCGAAGACAAGCACAACTACAACAACAACAACTAACCCGACAACAACAACCGCTATACCGACTACGTCGACGACAGCAACACCTAGACCGACAACAACAACGCCTATACCGACAACGACTACAACTTCTACATCGACACCTAAGCCGACAACAACAACAACTACTGCAACGACATCAAAACCGACCACAACGACTTCCACAACTACAACAACGACCATTATACCAACAACAACGCAAACAACAACAACGTCTACAACAACGCCTAGAACAACTACAACCACCACCATAAGGACAACAACCGAACGGACCACGCCCCCTAGCACTGAAGGAACAACAATCCCTTCGACTCCGCCCTCCTCCGTTCCTGAAGGTGTCGAGTTTAGCATAGATACGAAATGTCTTAAATACTGTTTCTTAGTGATTCCTCAGTAATGATAAATAAAACTAATAATAAGTACAATGTAGGTAGCAGCGTTGATCAAAGTTATTGGTTGATAACATAATTACCTCAAGATTTGCATTCCAAACTGCAGTGATTATTCTATCTATCTAAGAACAACCGTACTATTCAATATAATACAATATATTTTTATAGCTTGCATAGGTTATGCCAGTAGTGACGTTGTGAAACTGAAATGCAAATGAATTGTACACCACTACATTTGCAGGCCATATCGAACTTTGCCCGGACCACGTGAAGGGTGACCTTAGTATATTCGGAGGATACTTAGGCCAGTTCGGCGACTATTGCTTCGAATTGGTTAACGTCTCCACCCAGTGGCATAACGGACAGAGGCACTGCACGGGTTCGAAATCGCAACTTTTCAATAAACCTTTTTGGGCTCATAGTTCAACATCTTCGACCTTTGCAAGCTTATTAATTGTTCTGAGTAACGCCTCAAAGGCATTTCCATATCAGAGGTCATGTTAGTCAAATGTAGTTGTAAGAACGTGACATACATGTACATCTTAATTTATTAAAGTAATAACCTTTTAGTAAGTGCTTGTATATATTTGCATTATTATTTTGTGTTATTGTTTGTAGCAGCGCAAATTTTCGCTTATATCTATAAAAAAGAGATAGTAGTGGGACATTTGTAAATTGTATGTTCATTTTTACGTTCACTTCCTTTATTTTACATCGGTACTAAAGTGCGTATGTTGTAATACTCTAAAGATTCATATTTCATCATCTATGCTTAGCTCAATAGATGCTCTAACTACGAACACATGTGCCTGTTTCTCATCTAGTTGCCGGTGGGGGGTATCTCGCCCACGTGACTAACAAGGCAGAACAGGACTTCTTCGTGCGCTTCCTCGAGAAACACCATTATGTGGAGTCCGTCTGGCTGGGTTTGACGGATTCCGAAAAGGAAGCGGCGACCACCGAGGGACATTGGTCGTGGATTTCCGGTAAGATTGGCGTATTTTGGTTTGTTTCCTTTTCAAAAAAGGTATTCGATTGCATAACTGGTAATTTTATGCAAGCAAAGATATTTAGGGTTTGGGATTTTTTGCCAAACAACGCTTGTGAGTATTTTATCGCTTAACAATATGATGACGATATTAAAGTGGCCTCGTCATTTTCAATATGCGCATGAACTTACTTTTTTTGTAGAAAAGTGCCTTGGGATTCCTTCTGAGACACCATTAAAGACAACCTTTGTGTTATGTAATTTCAATGTAGAATCACCCAAACGTTGACATTTAATGATAGGCGTCCCAGTGACATATACCAACTTTGGGCGTGACTACAATGGCCACGGCGATCTTACCCATAAACTGAACGACTGTGTGATTATGAAGCAGGGTGGGGAGTGGACGGACGTGCCGTGTGGAGTACCTTTGATTGTCGGGACAGGGTTTGGAGAGAGTCACCCCTTTATCTGCCAATTCAGTAAATATTGTTTATGTTACAGGCGATTTCATTTTAATAATAATTCAAAAACTATTTTAAGTAAGGTATACTGAAACACATGTATAGAAAGTAATGTATGCGATTTGGCGTGATTTCGTCAGTCAAAAGATGTAACCCATCTGCTTATGAATGTATAACAATTATAAATCATATTCAAAGACGTAAACACTCTTTCTGTATCAAATCACGAAGATGTATTGAATGCGCCATATAATGAATTAAATTTTACAGTTATCAACTTTTGCTAGAAACCTCTTTTAGGAAACTAATATAGGAGAGCTGCAATAAACAAGACATTTACAATTAACATAGTAAAGAACAAAAACAAAATGTAAGTTATAAAATGTATAAAACCGCCAACATATACATATTACATTGAGAACCAATGTACAAAAAGTAGCACTGTCTATCATCTAGACGATGAACACGGAATAATAACTAATTACCAATTCAAGATTTTAATAAAATTCATAAATTTTAATTAAATTTCAATTTTCGTTTAAAAATCAATTGTAAAACGAATGGGAATATTAGAAATGAGATTGTTTACATGTAATTGGGGTCTTGGACATCCAAAAATAAAAAAAAACGTATTGTAGTGTGGCGTACCCTTTACATGACGCTGGTTGCAAATTGTATTAGGAAATGTCTCGCTATTAACAAAATATTAAGGAAGAAGCTGGCAACTTGTTCCCGAGTTTTCCCCCATTCAGCGTGGACTCTGGCAAGTCGTTCCATTATCATGCTTTGTTTTAGCACTTTGTGCTGAAATTCTCTTGAAATAAAAAACAATCCCAATGTAAACGATATAACAGTCAATGAATAAGAAAACACTTCCTCAACAATTTGCTTATACTGTAATAATATATGCATTCCAAATGATAATTTTAACTATAAAATGACATCGATGAAAGTTTTTGGGAACCGTTCAAAGACTTTCCAAAAAAGAAATTATGAAAATATTAATAAGACAGACAATATTCTATATTGCATAACATAAGTTGCCATGAAAGCACGTTAAAAATTCAGTGAGAACGACTCTACGAGCATTTCTTCATCTCATTTTAAAAACGCCAAGATGATCAGTTATCATGGTTTCAATATGCAAATTCTCAGTATACTTGAAACAAATTACTTGCTATTCAAAATGAAATTATTAACTCACCAGCATGTTCGCTCTACCAGTGCAATAAATAAACAAATGAGCACAATGGGAATCACCGTTGCCTTGTTCAAAACAAAACTTCTTGAAAACACAAATGCTTAGCCAAATGTGGAAAATGCTATAAATTATATTAAAATTCAGTCTTAACGCTTAACAAAAACATTACTGTGTCACACAATTAAATTGAAAGCTTGATTTTAAAATAAGTCGAACTAAGAGCGTTGTGCGCTCAACTTAGGTCATTGTTTTGTTTATTATCAATAAACTTACCATCATGTGTTGTACTATTTTAAATATCTATCTGTTAAAAAAAATCTATACACTTAAAAAAATGTTCAACTAAATTTATTTTTTTGAAAACTAGCACTTGTGTTGTAATACTTAGTCTAGTTTCAGCACATGCACTAGCACTTGTGTTGTAACACTTAGTCTAGTTTCAGCACATGCACTAGCACTTGTGTTGTAATACTTAGTCTAGTTTCAGCACATGCACTAGCACTTGTGTTGTAATACTTAGTCTAGTTTCAGCACATGCACTAGCACTTGTATTGTAATACTTAGTCTAGTTTCAGCACATGCTGGTCTCGTTATTATACAATAAAATGTAACACCATGTAATACTCCTTTACACTAATAACCTTTTGTTTTTATATACAAATGCATATGTAGAAACATTTATAAAGTAATATTACAACATATTGCAAGAGATTTTTGTATTTAATGTAAGTCGTCATTCTCCTCCTGCTTTTTTGGTCCGTTTTTCCTTCACTTAATTTCTTGTTGATCTCATACTTGTTTAATGGATGATACTTGTATGGTTGTCACATATTTAAATTTGCTAGTAGATTTGATTTTGTCTTAAATGAATGATAATTCTTTCAGACGTCACCTCCAAGCCACCGAATATCTTTCACATCTTTACTGACGTGCTAGTTGGCTGAACAGTTCATTGAAATGTATTTCATGATTTAATAAAAATGAAACAAACTATTGATGCTCTTGTAAGAACTTCAAAATCTGTAGTATTAATTATATACAAGTTATGATGTCGTGATCTTAATTTTACAACACCGAACAACAAATGACAAAATACGCTTACCGCATTAATTCAGAAGTTATGTATACCTAACAAACGGTGTTAAATAAACAATAGTGTTGTGGTTTTATATGAAACCTGCATACATGTTAGAGGCCTACAGATATATACTGTCCGTCTTTCCCCTTCTCCGCCCATCCGCCAGCAACAGGTGAAGTGTATTTTACCATTTGTATAACACCAACACTCCTTTCTATAACTATTATAACCTAAACAATTATTTTGAATGACCATTACGCCGTTGCTATTATTAACATGTCCAATCCAGACATATTCGATTATCAGGGTCCGGTTTAATGAGAGCGACCATGGTCGGGCGACTATGGTTGTACCAGCAAATAATCGTCGTGCGACGATAACCGAGTTTAATAGAGAGCGACGATCGTCAGTCGACCGCGCGTTGTTCGACATTCTGTCGAGCGACCGCAGTCCACCCTTCACACCACGACTGATCGTCGCTTGCCGCTTTGTCGGCACCCAAAACCCGTGCCTGGAGACTCACAGACAATCTGCGACGGTACCAATATCGTCTGAGCACCTGTAGGACAAACCCAGACAGTCTGCGACGGTTTCAAAGGTCTCCTAGATCAGCTTGGCACCTGCAGGAGACTCCAAGACAGTCTGCGACGGAGCCAAGACCATCTGGGCAACTGCGGAAGACACACAGAAAGTCTGATACGGTGCCAGGGAGTCTTAAGGACCGGCGAGGCACCTGCAGGAGACTCCCAGACAGTTTACGATGATGCCAAGACCGTCTGGGCACCTGCAGGAGAATCTCGGACAGTGTCAAAAGTCTCCCAGACCTCCGCGGCAGCTGCAATAGACTCTCAGACAGTCTTTGACGATGCCAATACCGTCTTGGTACCTAAACGAGACTCCCAGACGGTGCCAGACGGTCTCCCAAACCGTCGGGGCACCGGCAGGAGACCTCCAGACAGTCTGTGACGGTGGAAAGACCGTCTGGGCGCCGGCAGGAGACTCGCACACGGTGCCAAACGAATATACTAGACCGTCGGTGCACAAGCAGGAGATTCCCAGACAGTCTGCGACGGTGCCAAGACCGTCAGGGCACCTGCAAGATACTCCAAGACGGTGCAAGAAATTCTACTAGACCGTCGGGGCACCTGCTAGAGACTCACAGACAGTCTGCGACGATGCCAAGACTGTCTGGACACCAGCCGGAGACTCCCAGACAGTCTCCCAGACCGATGGGGACATGCAGGGACTCTAAGACAAACTTCGACGGCGCCAAGATTGTCTGAGCAGCTACAAGAGACTCCCAGACAGTCTGCGATGTTGCAAAGTACGTCTGGGCACCTGCAATAGACTGTCAAAGACTGTCTGAAAGTCTCCTGCTGGTGCCGAGACGGTACTGGCACCGTAGCAGACCGTCTTTGAGTATCCTGCTGATGTCCAGACGGTCTTCGCACCCTCGCAGACTGTCTGGGATTCTCCTGAAGGTGCCCTGACGGTCTGGGAGACTTCTGACACCTTCTGGGAGTCTCCTGCTGGTGCTCCGCCGGTCTAGGAGACTGTCTTGCACTGTCGCAGACTGTCTGGGAGTCTCCTGCAGGTGTCAAGGCGATCTTGGCACCGTGTCAGACTGTCTGGGAGTCTCCTGCTGGTACCTTTAACGCGACGAGTGGTCAGTCTAGTGCATTCCTCTTTATGTCCCGTAGCTTTGTTGTCCTCAACGCCACCCCACACGCGTTTATGGCTGCCACAATCTCCTGCCATTTTTACGCTTGTTTGCCTCGGTCACCAATAGCCCGTACTTTCCCTCCAGCAGGTTCTTGTTCTCGATAACAAGCTCTAAAAGAATATCTATCTCTTTTTGGACCACGAACGGCACTGACTCATATGGTTGCAGTCTTCGTCTTCCATTTCTCGCGTGTATTTTCGCCTTCGAATGTTGATGGCGGAAGTGGTAATATTCCTAAAAATAGCGACTACCACGACCGCAGTCGACTGACCACACCGTCGTGCGACCACAGTCGCGGCTACTTGCTCCTTGAACGCGACGAGTGGTCAGTTGGCGGCCGACGAGCGTCAGTCGACCACACAGTCAACCGACTACAGTCGGGTTTTGTAGTTTTTTATTAAACCGGACCCAGATCTCATTTTGGACTCAGCTTGTTCTAATTTGGACTTCAACTTATACAGGTTAGGGAGATTTTACAGTTTTGTAAAATCAGCATCAATCGATTTTTGGAACAAGTCGTTACAGTTGTTGCCTATAGACATCTCGAAAGACACCTAAATAATCAAAAAATCATTTTGACTTTGACCTTATGTATATCGCATTAAAAAAAATTGCAGTTTATTATTGTATTGACAAGGCTTGCAACAATTTTTGCACACTTACACCGCTGTTGCATTTCCATCAATAATTGGTCCATACAATCAAACTTCACTTTGACCTTGATTTAAGGTCACAATTTATGAGAAATGACATGGTTTACTCTAGAATATGTTCAATTGCTTATGCAATGAAATCGTTATATCGGAGCATTCGTAAAATCTTTTTAAATTTAACACTTTGAAAAGTACACAATTGTTTTTAACAATCATAAAGACAAATACATACGAGCTAACTTTAAAGTTCGAGTTCAACACAGTTTATAATGACCGATTAATCAACTGGACCAAATAAGTTATCTTGAAAGGTATTTTAAAACTATCATGATTAAGTTGATAATTATCTTTCCTTGCTTTTTTGCAATTATGACTTGATTCAGGCGGGAGTTAGTGAGATATCAACGTGCGTTTAGCTGGTCCGAGTGATCAGTGGGCTTACTTAAAGACATTGAAGACACAGGTAAAGTGTCAAGAGAATAACATTTGCATTCATATCGATATGGTCATGCATTTTAATCGTAACCTGGAATTTCTCAGCATACACGGGTAATACATTTGCTAAAATAGAGATGACATTTATGGTCGCCGTGGCGTATGGCGTCCGCCTAGCGACCGGGACATCATGGGTTCGATCCCAACTGTGGGAGCGTTCTTTAGATCTCCACAATATACACCAAATGCTGGTTCTAGTCCCAGGAAACGAACTCGAGAGCGTTTGAAGTAAAATTTCGATCCAATTGAGCTAAAATAGATAGGTTTAAACAAAAACTAATTTTAAAACTACAACTTATTGTATATCTCTTTGTCAGTAAAATAACATGCTACTGTTTTGCTTTCATTTATCCAACAGCCCCATTCCCCTGGATATCTCTACAGTACAATAGCAGGAAACCTATTTCTTTATCAATCATAGCCAATGTTCTTTAAACAAACTGCTCGAAAATGCGTCCATTTTCCAACCATCGTAAGGACATATTTACTAAACTGGTAAAAAATGACGTTTATCACGCGTTCATTGTTCATATTAAAGGCTCTATAAAGGTGACAAATCCAATTATAATACATATCAACTGGTCTGATTTTTACCGGATTTCAGTTACTCTTGCATAAAAACTTCTAATAAAACAGCTTAGGTACAACGTTGTCAAGAATTATGGAAGATAAACCCGTTTCATAATTGGAAGAAATGTTTACATTTTTGCAACTTACGTGATGTGTAGCCTCAGAGCGGTGACATATGCTAAAAATAGCCGAAAGAAAATTAATTTTTAATTCTTTTTTAAACAACTTTTAACCAGCAGAAAGTAACTTATTAGATCACTACAAACGTTTTAACCATTTAGAAGAGACCTACTTTGTGGTTGATACCGGAACACGTTAAAAATCGTCGTTATATTTTTGGTGACCTGAGTCACGTTCACTTTCTCTTTTCCGAGTAAACAGCGATGTAAATAAACTGATTGTTTGTAAACACAATTGACTTGGAGGACACTTTATTTTGAGCTCAAAACAAGTTGTATTTCCCATTTTTTATTGTAGTGTCCAATAGCATATATATATTGTTTTTTGATAACCTTTATAAATAAAATATGAAAAACATATTTAAAAATCGGCAAATAATTACGGATCTTCACCTTTATAGAGCCTTTAAGTTGTTATACATAGTTAATCGAATGGTGTATAGACAATTTTTACATAAGCGATGAGACATAATCCCAAGACCACCCGTAACGACATTCCCTCAGCAATTCGTGGTGCAGTGTTATAATAGGTGTTCACATTTTGTAGACATTAAGAGCTTTCGAAATGAGGAATAATGTACTACTATTAAACGTTACAAACCGAACAAAGATTGTTATATACACAAAATATTACTTTTAGGTTTAAATGAGATTCGTTTGACTTCAGTAAATTCTTACTCATTTTGTACACTTAGTTTTAAACAGATATGAACAAGGTTAGCTAAACACGAGTACCTTTACCAATAATTGCATGTATTACTTGGATATACATGTAATGTATTTTTAATCGATTGCTGGTACGGATTGCACGGATACTTATAATTAAAACTGGATATTATTTATATTTGGAAACAGAACGGATTAAGTCACATATCAAATTTTGTATTTTTGTATGTATAACACATACTATGATGCAAATTATTGCAAAAACCTTAAAACTGTGACTATTTTTGTTAGCTCAGACATAACAATATTTTTTGAAACGCATTTAAATAGGTGCATATATTATTGTATGTTGCTACATTGATATGGTGCTTTTTAAAGATTGCTTTCGCTATTCTTATGACTGTTTCACCATATCGATCAGGAGTGATGTTGGGCCTATTACATTATTAATGTCAAATTAGTATAGCTTTATTCTTGAATAAAACATGTTCGCTTTTGTTTCGTGCTGTATGAGATACAAAGATGTTTACTGGTTATGAGCATATTAGTTTTTGCACACGGGCGCACACATACACGCACGCACACAAACGCACATACCTTAACTATTTCGATTAAATAGGACATATACGTATGTTCAAAAGCGGGTCATTGTTAATGTGTTAAACGCGTAAAATGCGTTAAATGCGTAAAATGCGTTAAATGCGTTAAATGCGTTAAATGCGTTTGCCATTGACTGCCATCGTAAAGTTTTCATATAATTCCGTAAAAAAGAAACAGTTCCGAATACACAGCGTTTATGATAATTGTACATTTTGCCAATCTAAAATGCAATTATTACAGTTTAGTGCTTTTAATTTAATCTGTTTAAATGGGCCTTTTCATCTTTGAAACTTGAAAATAATAAAGCGTTGCAACGCGAAACGATTGAATAATTTGGAGAGTTTTGTTGTTGGTGTTATATTTTGGGAAACTAAGAGGATTGCTTATATAAATTATAAAATACATCACTTATTGTATGAGCACGGATGGCCGAGTGGTCTAAGCGATAGACTTTTACTCCATGGTCAGGGGTTCGAGCCCGATTGCGGGTTACTTGTTTTCTTTCTTTAATTTTATTCCTGTTTTTACTAGAGCTTTTAGGTCAAATGTTTACATTCATCAATATCAAGCATTTATTGACAAACTTCAATACATGCCAAAATCTGTGAAAAGGCCCCTTTAACTATCAGATTGAAAACTGAGAACTTTTCAAGCGTGACCAGATTAGCGATAACATCTGAATATAATGGTCTATCAACTGACATACTAAAATATGTGTGTTCATTTATATGTCCTTGCTGATTTGCATATAGTCTCTAAAGTAAGTACTATATGTAGGTCATTATATACATATGTCGTTGCATATGTTTTATGGTGTGCTATAGATCAAAATAAAGCTACTTTTCAGAGTAAATGTTTGATGTATAAATAATAGTCTATGATCAACGCATGTTTGTCTTAATGTTATTTATACTTATTTATATTTGATAAGTTCAACACGTTCATGATAACAGGAATAGTCTGCTTTATTTAGTAGCCTTATCTAATTGGCATGTATTGGTGCCTACTTGTATTGCAACAACGGTTTACATGCAAAAGAAGTGGCAACTAACTTAGGTCAGCATTGCTTCAATCTCGAAACCTGCACTTACATTACTTTAATGTTCTAAATATTAGTCGTGGCGTGACAAATGTATTTCCATTTCAGCGAGGCAGTGAAACAGCAAGGACTTGACGACGAGAAAATGATTTTTAGGTTTGTACCGATACAAATACGATTTTTCATTTTAAATGACACTTAACATAACGGAAACAATTCAGAAATGGATATATATGCAATTTAAAATTGTCTTTTGAACATTATAAATGTTATAGATATTAATGACAAGGTATCTGTTTTGTACATTTACAAAGTAATATGTTCGAGAATCCAACTTGAATAACTTCATGGTAATACATTGATAATATATTTTGTATTATCTTAAGAGAGTTCAGTAACAGTAAATGTTATGAAACTAAGTTTTCTTTCCACTAGACTATTGTTTGCCATCAGCCTGTTGACATTTACGAGGGCGGACTACGAATGTGTGTGCAACTACAATGTGGAACTGGAAGTGAAAGATCACGATAACGGTCACGGGGCTACACTCGGGTACATGTATGAGTTTGACTGCAAACCGAAAGTTTCTGGGTCCGAGCATGCAACGATGTATGAAATCATGTTCGAAGGAAAGGTAGGACTTGCATAAATACATGGTAATTAATGCAATATGTGGCATGATGAGAAAAACTATTTGAGGTCATACATTATTTGCTCATTTAGTTTGCCTCGCCATGAAGTAAGTCGAGTATATTAGTTAAACTGTTAGTGACTGATGGTGTATGGGATATACACCCTCAGTAATTTAATGCCATACGAGAGCCAAAGACCATCAGATACTAACTATGTAACGATTATATCTCAACCGACTACTCGATTACTCGGAATGGAAATTATGGAAATTACTCGGTATATGGAAATACACCATTGGCACGTGACCGCAATAAGCCAATCGGATTATGTCATTTTTGTAGAAGGTGAGATATAAGTGTATACTAACAACTGTTTATTGAACATGCTAATTTTGTTTCAAGTCGGAATATTCTCTTGGCGGGAATTATTTAAATGTGGTATTTATGATCGCTGTCATTGTTGGATTTGTATTTAATTTCAATATTGCAATTTCAATATTTGAGCTCTTCTGATCGCTTAGAAGTTAGCGTCAGTCTCAAAATACCGGTACATCAAATAGCGGATAGCGAATTGCTTGGTGTTACTGACGACTTTCTTTATTTTAGTAACTAGATTAGTCATCTTGTTAAACACAATATATTTGTTAAATCAGTCAGTCAGCCTTATACAAAGTGTTATCTAGTTATTCAGAGATTAATACGGTCGCATACAAGTGTATATGATTTCCAGTCATTACACCCGCAGACATTACACCCCTAGTCATTACACCCTCTAAGCCTGGATATTACAACTCTCAAGGTGTAGTCATTACAGACCCAAGATATTAACATAATTGATTAGATTACTAAGGTGTGATCACATCTATAATGGGGCACAATTCAATTAATTAATGATGTTCCTGCTTTAAATATATTATATATCATATCATATATAATTTTGAATGCCGGACAAAAACCCTCCCGTCAGTTTTATAGGGGCCGGACAAAAACCCTCCCATGAAAAAACGGGACTGGACGAAAACCCTCCCATGAAAAAGGGGACTGGACAAAAACCCTCCCGTGAAATCTGAGCGTTACGAGTTTTAATTGGTTTTGTTATGATATTGGATTATCGGATATATATGCACATTAGAAAAGCGGTATGTATACAGTTAATCGATACACATTTTCTTCTTTCAATTTCACACCCCTGAAAAACACAATACACACAATGGGAAATTTTTCGGATTTACCAATGCAACACTGTGTGAAACAATTAAATTTGTCGGTGTTTAATTGCTTTCACGGGAGGGCTTTTGTCCGCTCCCTTTTTTCATTGGAGGGTTTTTGTCCGCCCCCGTTTTTTCATGGGAGGGTTTTTGTCCGCCCCCATATGAAAATGACGGGAGTGTTTTTGTCCGGGAGGGGTTTTATCCGTATCCCATGATTTTTTGTGCCGGGTTCCTATGCTTAAGTCAATATCAATTTATGTTTCAGTGTTCATGCATGTGAGTTGAATAGAGTAATTACCATAAAAAAAATCAATTTTGAACTTAAAAAGTAATTATTATGAACCTACATTTAAATAAATATACTATGCCCCATCAGGTTTGTCTGTATGTCTGTCTTAGGTATCTAGTCACTTCGGCATCTGGTTACTTCGGCATGGTAAAAAAAGTGCCACTTCCGCACTCGGGTTTGACCAGTCTGGCATTTACAGTTAGTCACTTCGGCACTGGTATATTATAACATATTTCATTGATGTTCAATCAGTTTGCAAAGTATATACACAAACCGCGTTGCCAATTACAGTAGGTGTGATGTATTTTTCATCCGTCGGCTAGATCAAAGTTTAAAAGCAATTAACAAAAAGGCCAGTTACTTGATAAATAAAAGAGTTTGGTAAAATTAGATATTAGCAACTCGAAAAATTGCGTGTTGTTTGTGTATATACTACATTTTAAATGTGATGGATTTTTTTCAATTAGCGTACTATTTATTAATGTACTTTTGTTTACGTTTATTTTTTTGTTATTCCTTACAATTGTTTTACAATAGCTTTTTCCTTCTAACTTATGTGTGACTAGATGTGATATTAGATATGAATATGTGAAATGTTTGTAGGTATGTTAAATCATTTAATTTGCATATCTAAATGAGTTACATTGGTATTCTTAAAAAACCTTTTTAAATTTATGTATAATTTTGTGTAAAATGTTTAGTGTGTTTTGCTGCTTTGTCTGTCCTTTTGAAATATATCTGTTGGTATGAATATTGCAATGTTCGTGTCTATTGTTATCGATGTTTGCCATGTATTTTTTTTTAACTTTGTTCAAAATAGAAAAATTAACTGATCAAAATTCGATGAATTATATTTGTATGGTTGTGGCATTTTTTTTCGATGTTTGCCATTTATTTTGTTTTTTTACTTTTTCAAAATAGATTAAAATTTGTTGAATTATATTTGTTTGCTCAGTTGAATTATCCGAAGGGATATTAAAAAATTATAACTCTCTGATTATACTCCTTTATTTAATGCTTTCCGGTGGTTTATAGAGAAATATCAGTGAATTAAATCTGATAATTTCACTGTTTCAAACAGTGAAAATTATCAGTGAGAATTATCGATAATTTTCATTGTTTACTGTGAAATTACGTCATTTTTTTGACGAAATGACGTCATTATCCCAGCAAAATTCTTTAGTTAAACTCTTGAACAATGTATATAAACTGTGAAAAATGCATTAAATAAAAAGAAAATTTGTTGGATTCGGTGGATTATCGACTTTAATTCACTCGTGATCATAGAAAATATATATTTTCACTCGTGGCTGCGCCACTCGTGAAAATATTCTTTTCTATGATCACTCGTGAATTAAAATCGATAATCCACCGAATCCAACAAATATACTCTATTTAATTGACGTTTCGGCATAATGCCTTTATCAAAACATTGGAAATTATATGTTAACTACATTTTTACGTCTTTTGACTGCACAATTTAAATAACAAAGAAAAATGTTTTTAAACGTCAAATGACGTTGTACATGATGACGTCATAAATGGCGTTATATAAAATGGCGCCAAAAAAATGTAAAAATTCGCCAAAAATGAAATTACGTTAAACACTTACATATTGTATCTTAATCCTATGTTAAATGTGTGCTTTATATATTTAATAAATTGATATTTTACAATAAAATAATCATCATCATATGTAATTATAATCTACCTTAACTTATTATCATAAATTAAATAGGGTAAACTTATTTAATGACTCTTATTATTTCAATCCATATCTATGTATAATATTCTAATGATATTTGATTAAATAATCATATATACTTGCTATTCTATATATCATATACACATTATGGACAAGATAAATTGCATAAAGTACTATTATTTTTACATTCATTTATGTTGATGATTAATATAAAATGTTTTTCACATATATTTTTTACATGATAGTTTCCCGTAGCAGGACATCAAGTTGATTTTTTGTATTTAGTCCATTTGGTGATTGCGTTTGAAACTTCTTTATAAATTCCAATTCTTTAATAAGTCTGTAATAATGGGAACTGTCTCTTATTTGTGTTAACACTGATACACCCATATCCTGCACTCTGTGGCCAGCACCATTGAAATGTTCTGAGATTGGTTTCTCTCTTCGTATTCGCACGTCAGCCTCGTGTTCTTTGGCACGTTCCTTTAATGATCTGCTTGTCTCTCCGACGTATACCATCTTTTGGCATTTAATACAAAATATACCGTACACCAAGTTATAAATGTTACAGTTCTGTTTTATTGCTTCGTTTGGAATGTCACTTTTTGGGTTGTTATGAAAACCTCTTTTCAACATTTTACAGACTATACAATTAGTCTTACACGATTGTGGTATTAGTTGAAAACGTTTGTTTATCTCTTTATTTGTTTTTCCATGAACTAAAATGTCACCGATATTCCTATCTCGTCTGTATGCAACTATTGGTACGTCTGGGAATATATTTTTCATTCTGTCTGATTTATATAGTTTGTCTGTATGTTTTCGAATTATTGAGTGGATATTTGGAAGGTTGTTAGAATAAGTTATAGCTAGTGGTACTCTCTTGTTGGCTGTTTTATTTGTTTCTTTCTTTTTAAGTAAGTTTTTCCTATTTAAATTATCAACTCGGGATAGCTCATGGTTTACAAATTTATTTGGATATCCTTTTTTTTGTAGATTCTGTTTTAGTTCTTTTTTACGATGTTTGTATTTGTTTTCGTCAGAACATATTCTTTTTAAACGTATTCCTAATCCATAGGGTATTGCTTTGTTCACATTTGTTGGGTGGTTTGAGTCATATTGGACATATTGATGTTTATCGGTTGGCTTTGGTCCACTCAATAATTCGAAAACATACAGACAAACTATATAAATCAGACAGAATGAAAAATATATTCCCAGACGTACCAATAGTTGCATACAGACGAGATAGGAATATCGGTGACATTTTAGTTCATGGAAAAACAAATAAAGAGATAAACAAACGTTTTCAACTAATACCACAATCGTGTAAGACTAATTGTATAGTCTGTAAAATGTTGAAAAGAGGTTTTCATAACAACCCAAAAAGTGACATTCCAAACGAAGCAATAAAACAGAACTGTAACATTTATAACTTGGTGTACGGTATATTTTGTATTAAATGCCAAAAGATGGTATACGTCGGAGAGACAAGCAGATCATTAAAGGAACGTGCCAAAGAACACGAGGCTGACGTGCGAATACGAAGAGAGAAACCAATCTCAGAACATTTCAATGGTGCTGGCCACAGAGTGCAGGATATGGGTGTATCAGTGTTAACACAAATAAGAGACAGTTCCCATTATTACAGACTTATTAAAGAATTGGAATTTATAAAGAAGTTTCAAACGCAATCACCAAATGGACTAAATACAAAAAATCAACTTGATGTCCTGCTACGGGAAACTATCATGTAAAAAATATATGTGAAAAACATTTTATATTAATCATCAACATAAATGAATGTAAAAATAATAGTACTTTATGCAATTTATCTTGTCCATAATGTGTATATGATATATAGAATAGCAAGTATATATGATTATTTAATCAAATATCATTAGAATACTATACATAGATATGGATTGAAATAATAAGAGTCATTAAATAAGTTTACCCTATTTAATTTATGATAATAAGTTAAGGTAGATTATAATTACATATGATGATGATTATTTTATTGTAAAATATCAATTTATTAAATATATAAAGCACACATTTAACATAGGATTAAGATACAATATGTAAGTGTTTAACGTCATTTCATTTTTGGCGAATTTTTACATTTTTTTGGCGCCATTTTATATAACGCCATTTATGACGTCATCATGTACAACGTCATTTGACGTTTAAAAACATTTTTCTTTGTTATATAAATTGTGCAGTCAAAAGACGTAAAAATGTAGTTAACATATAATTTCCAATGTTTTGATAAAGGCATTATGCCGAAACGTCAATTAAAGGAGTATAATCAGAGAGTTATATTTGTTTGGTCATGTACAATTGTATCGATGTTTGCCATGTATGTTTGTTTTTATGTTTTTCAAAGTATAAAAATACAGATTCAACATCTTTGTATCATACATGGTATGTGTCACTGACTAATTGGCAGTTCTTGGATAATCAAATATGGTCTGTTACATTCTTGCTGCATTCCAGTTTCAAAGAATTTCACTAGTATTTGACACTTCCTGTAAAAGGCAATAAAATAGCCCACCAAAAATTAGATCAGTTTCATCATAGGCTTGACTGTCTTTGCTGCATGCTCATTTAATGATAATTAATTTAATTTGTTACCTTTGGCAAGTATTTCTGTAAAAAAATATACAGTAACATATGCAAAAATATTTTATTCTGGTATATGTTATTATAAATTAAGATTTTTACAGTAATTTTATTTATTAGATTGAAATAAATTCTCCATTAAAGGATAACTTTTAAGAACTTCTATTTCTATCAAACTAAGCTATTATCATTGATTTAATATCTTAGCATGACTGAAAAAACAAACATTTTAAAGTTCTCTGTTAATGTAGCATTCATAGATATTCATTTGGATCAATTAATAAAGTATAATTTACCATAACATTTTAATTAAATTAATTTTATTTAACCTATAACATGCAGCAAAGATAGTTATACTAATAAGTTAGTGGGTATGATCACACCAACAAATAAATAACTTATATTCACTGATTGGGCTTGTAATGCAAATGACACACTTTTAGATGATGGCTGCTCAATTAAATAATTTGAGCAACCATTAATCTCATCAGTGTCATCTTACACACAATCAGTGGTTCATAAGTTATCTATTGGAAGGTGTGATCACACCTTACTAATCTAATCAATATCTTGGGAGGTGTAATGACTTCACCTTGAGAGGTGTAATGTCCAGGCTTAGAGGGTGTAATGACTAGGGGTGTAACGTGTGGGGGGGAGGTGTAATGACTGGATAGGGTGTATATAGTAAAATACAGGTGTTTACGTCATTTCTTTGTTACCACTTAAATATGTATGTATTTTAATTATGGATGTATAGATGTTATTAGATGTTTCCGAAACAAGAAGCTATTGATGAACAACTGTACTAAGAGACTTATAAATATTGTGTTTATAAATCATTTCTCAAACAACAGTTAAAGTTATGTTTATGACATATTATATGTTGCCGATACAGATTGGCTTCGTCAGTTCAGAGGGTGGCAACGTGCAGTCACAGACTTGTCCGGGAGCTATTTCGGCAGCTGATCTAGGTATGGTTCATGGTATTTTGTGAATTATACTGAATGGCTCTTGTCAATTTAGGCCAACGTGCTGTTATGCAAGAGTTTGGTATTTTTTCCAATGTAGTTGAATATTGATAATATTTACATTGAACTATAATAACACTGCTTCGTTTTACAATTCATTTAATTAGTCAGTTAGCAAAGCCAATGAGTAAATAAAATAAAGAAAAGGAAAACATATATAAATAAAAGTATGCGAAACATAAAAAACCAAGCCAATACAATAGCCCATTTATAATCATATCATAAACCATTTCCCTCTTTAGAAGCAAAGAGAAAATGGCTTTTGCAACCAGCATATAAAACAAGAACAGCCTGCGAGTAACTCGCAATCTGTTCAGGTTTTATGCTGTTTGCTGCTCATCAGTATCTAGGGGTTGAAATTGAAGCATTGAAAATTTGAACCCAGTAAGAAAGGTCTGAATAATTTAACTTTCTTAGGGACTACAAATGCGTAAAAATACGTATCTAAGATGTAAAGGGTTACTGTAAGGGACAGATGCAAAAAACAACCAACATCCGTTAAACTGTTGTGAAACACGTATCTATCTGAATTACACTTTGAAATTTAAGTGTGTGTTTATCTTAAATTAATGCGATAACACGTTAATGTAATGCCATCTTTCGTGAACACATTTAAACTTGTTTGCCAAATTTGATTTTAAAATATATCTTACACCTGTTATAAAAGTTATACTCTATTCAGTTTGCATTTTGATTATAAATAATAAATATAATTATTATGTATTTATACATTAATTATAAATAATTAGTCACCACTACCGTGAAAACAACGAGACAGCATACTAAAACAACCATAACCAGCACAGCAGTTACTACTTCTACAACTACTACAACTACAACAACCCCGAAGCCAACAACTATAGCAACTACTACTACAACGCCAAGTACAACCACTACAACTACACCGAAGCCAACAACACCAACTACTACCACTACTACGCCACAACCGACAACAACAACAACTACTACTACTACTTCTTCAATTCCAACTACCACCACTACTACTACACCGACGCCCACAGCAACAACTACTACCACGACTACGCCGCTACCGACAACAACAACAACAACTACTACTACTACTACCACAACTACTACTCCGACACCAACCTCAACTCTTACCACCACATCAACTACAACTGCACCTACTCCCACAACTATTACTTCTACGATAACTAGCACTACTTCTGTTCCGGAGGGTACGTGATTTACTAAGAAACAATTACATATGAATTTATTCAATGTATGTTCCATACAAAATATCACTTTATAAAAGTTTCCCTTCTACGCATCTGTTAAAGATACTCCACTACTGCTTTATATTATATTCACATTTCCTTTTCTTGTACAACAATATGCTAGTACTAACAGTTTTACTACACCACAGGTCGAATTGACTTATGTCCGGACCATGTAAAAAATGATATGGACATATTTGGTGGATTCCTGGGGCAGTATGGTGAATATTGTTTGCAATTTGTGAACGTGCAAACGCAATGGCACAATGCACAACGTCACTGCACCGGTAAGTAGAAGATCTTCTTTACTTTGGTAATATAAGTGGAAACTCTATCTACAAGTATAATCTGAACTGCATAGTGTATTGAACGGACATGTTTTCATAAAAAAATTGGCCTTGTATTTTGATAACAAAATTTACATTAAGTATTTTTCTATTTAACAAAAACTACGTAGCGTAATGTCCGTGGAATAAATGTGTACAAATGATCTGATTTCGTCTACTCATTTAGTTGCTGGTCACGGGATGTTGATAGAAATCCAGGACAGATTAAAACAGGACTACATCGTTCGGTTACTTGCTAAACGCCCAAATGTGACGTCTATATGGATCGGTTTGACCGACTCAGAGACGGAAGGAGCCACTGCAGAGGGACAGTGGAAATGGGCCTCAGGTCATCAGAAATTGTCCAGTTTTAAAGTTTGTTAGTAAAATGTAGTTTAATGCGCCAAATAAGGTACTGCGGCATTTTTAATGTCAACTAGTAATTTTATAAATTAAAGTTTATATTTGTATGTTGAAATTGTATGGCTTGCTGAATGAATTTTGATACAATCACACCCGTCTATGTTTTTGTGCAAAACACTGTTGTTAGTATCGCCTTCATAAATGATGTAATTGTGGAGTCACTGTGTATTGTAAGACTTGCATTAAGTTGCTGTATGTATGTTAGTCAGTACACTAATATTGTCGACGCCACTCATAATATTAACTCATATTAACATGTGTACTTGGGTATGTACTAAATTCTCGATGCCGTTTCAGGAAATCTTATAAGCTACACTAACTTCGGACCAGACTACACGGGTCAAACCGCTGCCAACCACAAACTGAACGATTGTGTGGTCATGAAACAGGGTGGGGAGTGGACAGACGTACCATGTGGAGTGTCCCTGATTATTGGAACAGGGTTTGGGGAGAGACATTACTTCATCTGCCAGTACAGTAGGTGTTTATAAATATAGTCGATACACTCAATAATTCGTATCTTGAGCTCAGCTTTGAGACTTGTGTGGTTTAAGAAACTGCGTTGAGCCCCAAGTTGTCCCAATTTAGCTTCAAAACAAAATAGAGACTTCACTTCTAATACCCCTACTTGTAGTGTGATAGCGTATATATTTACCCTTTGTCCGTCGGTGAAACTAAAAAATAATAATTGATATAGAAATACAACTTTAAAATCATGATGGATAAAACCTAAAGTTTATGATAAGTAGCTTGTAAACATGCGCACCGGGGTATGTTTGGTTTAGTTGTTTGTGATTTCGTTTTTCGAAGTATTACTATAGCGATGAAACTCTGCAAACATATTAACCAGCATGTTAACTGGTGAGCATGAGTGTTAACTATAATATTTGCCTTAAGCCAATTTTGAGCATAACAATGACTTTGTTGATCTTGGGTTACACAGAGTTAGTGACTCTTAGTTGATGTGAATTAAAGATGGAAACAAATAGAGTATTAGTGTACAGAAAACTGAAGTTGGTTCTATATCCGTCAAACAGTGACAAATAATGTCGATATTTAAGCCGTCAACTAGTCAAAAAAAAAAAAGAGTTCGTATTTGAGTCGTCAAATAGTGAAAACTAATCTTGGTATTAAAGCAGTCACACGTTGTAAAAAAATGTTGTTTGTTGAGCCCTCACACTGATGCTGGTATTCGAGCCGTCACACTTATGATGGTATTTTAGCCGTTACACTAATGTTGGTACTTGAGCCGTTACACTAATGTTGGTATTCGAGCCGTAACACCTATGTTGGTATTTGAGCCCTTACCATTATGTTGGTATTCGAGCCGTCACACTAATGTTGGTATTCGAGCCGTTACTCAAATGTTGGTATTTGAGCCGTTACACTAATTTTGGTATTTGAACCTTTACACTAATGTTTGTATTTAAGTCGTTACACTTTTGGTGGTAGTTGAGCCGATACACTAATGTTGGTATTTGAGCCGTCACACTTATGGTTGTAGTTAAGTCGTTACACTAATCTTGGTATTTGAGCCGTCACACTTATGGTGGTATTTGAGCCGTTACACTTATCGTGGTATATGAGCCGTTACGCTTATGATGGTATTTTAGCTGTCACATATATGGCTGTATTTGAGCCGTCACACTAATGTTCGTATTTGAGCCGTCTCGCTTTGCGAGCCTTAAAAACAAAAATTAATAAACGGCACGCAACACTCAGTGACAACTTTAATCCGATGCTTAGACCAATATAATAGCAACGATATTTACATCGATTTCTGTTCGTCTCACAATTATTATCACTTTAATTTTAACCACAATATCTTGGAAACGCTAGTTTCGAGTGCTTACCATTCTGACACAAAACACGATTTACGAAATCAAATGACTGTTCAGAGAGAGATCTATTACAGTTTTCAAACACACAATCCAACAAATGTTTTGGATTCGTTCGCTGCTTTTTTACTCTGTTTGCTGTTAAAAAAACCCAGCCACGTCCGAATTGATGTCCCGAGTTTCCAGAGTCTTGGTTTTGGTGTGTTTTATCACAGTTTTTACGCAACATTGCTTTCGCAATCAGTAAAATGAAAATACAAAATCGAACAGCTGTCTCGCAAATCAAAGTTTGTAAAGGAACAAAATAGGATGACATAGTAATAATCAAAGTACTGACAGTACTGGTGTGACGATGCTTTTGAAGAGGATGGATATATACAAGCATCAATTCAAGTTGATCTACATCATCACAATTGCGTATGTGGGTACGAAAAAAAAAATTTTGGTACACAAATTTTGGGAACGAAAAAAATTATGCCCGATAAAAAATTTGGTTACGAAAAAAAATTGGGTACGAAAAAAGTTTTGCAACTAAATAAAAATTGGGTACGAAAAAAAATTGGGTACGAAACAATTTTGGTACGGAAAAAAATGGGGGTACGGGGACGTAGTTCCCCAGGGGAACTTGACCCAAAGTCAAGTCACATATTTCAATCTAGGCCATGTCAAACTCAAAGTGTCAAAGTCAAATGAAAGATGCGTTCATTAATTATTGTCCCATTGTTTACTACTGCTGTGAGTTTTTATATAATATAACGGATGACCATCATGTGAGCGAAAATAAACATTATCTTAGCATATCAGGTTTAGCAGCCTTTTAGATAACAAAGTTGGCTAGTTTTCAATGTCGCTTCTGGGGATCAAACCCGCAGCACATCCTCCTGCAATCAAAGACGACACTCTACCACAAGGCTTTTAGGAAGATTCTGAAATTGTTCGATCCCTCGTCAGAGCAACCAAACCAAAAATTAAGTCAAATATTGCTGACTCGGTATTATTAAGTCAGTTCATGAGAGATAATGGAAGATGCAACATCTCTCACGCCCCCTAGCATCGCCTTAAGCAGTATTCAATTCTCAACAAGAAAGTGCTGGAGTCATTGATCCCGAGGGACCAGAAACAAGAGGGCAATGATGTCCCTGTATCGCTCCATTTTTTTTTTTATGTGAAACAAGGGCTAGTGACCTGAAAATCAATAGGGATTATCTGCGAGTCATGATCAATGTACCTATGAAGTTTCATGATCCTAGGCATAAGCGTTCTTGAGTTATCATCCGGAAACCATTTTACTATTTCGGATCACCGTGACCTTGACCTTTGACCTAGTGACCTCAAAATCAATAGGGGCCATCTGCGAGTCATGATCAGTGTACCTATGAAGTTTCATGATCCTAGGCCTAAGTGTTCTTGAGTTATCATCCGGAAACCATCTGGTGGACGGACATACGGCATACGGATGGACGGACATACCGACATGAGCAAAACAATATACCCCCTCTTCTTCGAAGGGGGGCATAAAAAGCGTGCAATGCGCATGAGTTGAAATGTACTAAAGCATGTGACTTTCTCTTTCTATCCCTCGTCCCACTGGACGCTTCAAGGTGGAAGGGTGAGCATTTTTATATAAAAATTTGGTCCCAGGGGCATAATTTGAACAAACTTGGTAGAAAACAATATGATGTCACTACATACCAAATTTGGTAGCCATAGGCCCAATGGTTATGGACAGGAAGATTTTTAAAGTTTGCACAAAAGAGGCTTTATATAAGCATATGTTCAGTTTTGTGACCCCCGGGGCAGGGTCAAATTTGAGCCCAGGGGAATAATTTGAACAAATTTGGTAGAGGACTATTAGATGTCACTACATACCAAATTTAGTAGCCCTAGGCTCTATAATTATGAACAATAAGATTTTGAAATTTTGCACAAAATAGGCCTTTTTAAAGCGTATGTTCATTTTTGTGACCCCCGGGGCAGGGTCAAATTTGACCCCAGGGGCATAAGTTGAACAATCTAAGTAGAGAACTATTAGATGTCACTATATACATACCAAATTTGGTAGCCCTAGGCCCTACGGTTATGGACAAAAAGATTTTTAAGTTTGCACAAAATAGGCCCAATATAAGCATATGTTCGTTTTTGTGACCCCCGGGGCAGGGTCAAATTTGACCCCAGGGGTATTATTTGAAAAAATTTGGTAGAGGACTATTAGATGCCACTACATACCAAATTTGGTAGCCCTATGCCATACGGTTATGGACAAGAAGGTTTTTAAAGTTTGCACAAAATAGGCCTAATTTTAGCGTATGTTCATTTTTGTGACCCCCGGGGCAGGGTCAAATTTGACCCCAGGGGGCATCATTTGAACAAACTAAGTAGAGAACTATTAGATGTCACTACATACCGAATTTGGTAGCCCTAGGTCCTATGGTTATGGACAAGAAGGTTTTTAAAGTTTGCACAAAATAGGCTTTATATAAGCATATGTGCATTTTTGTGACCCCCGGGGCAGGGTCAAATTTGACCCCAGGGGCATAATTTGAACAAATTTGGTAGAGGACTATTAGAAGTCACTACATACCAAATATGGTAGCACTAGGCCCAATGGTTATGGACAAGACGATTTTTAAAGTTTGCACAAAATAGGCTTTATATAAGCATATGTTTGTTTGTTGTTTGTTTTTGTTTTTTATCGAGTGCACCGGGATTGTCTCCCATATGGCCATCGCCCTCAGAAAGACGTGTTAGTTGGTTACGGGGAATAGTGCAAGATACAGGAGACACCCCGTTCCAGAGGTGACCCTGGGTCTTTTAGTGCCCGGTGTATAGCACCTAGTACACTGCACCTCGGTTTAACGTCTCATGCGAAAGACGAGTAAGTAGATTAGGTGCAGCGGGGGATCGAACCAGCGATCTCTGGATTGTGAAGCCAGTGTGTTACCACTAGACCACGGATCCGCTACTAAGCATATGTTCAATTTATTGACTCCCGGGGCGGGATCAAATTTGATCCCAGGGGCATAATTTGAACAAATTTGAAAGAGGTTCACCCCAGGAACATTTGTGAGAAGTTTTATCAGAATTGGACTTGTTGTTTAGGAGATGTTTTTTAAAAAGTTAACGCACGGACGCACGCACGACGGACACAGGACCATGACATAAGCACCGCTGGCCTCTGGCCAGTGGAGCTTAAAAACACTCGATTAATGTTCGAAATAAAATCATTTGATTAATGACAATACTATTATTTGAGCCAGGTCACAGGGAAAGGGCAGTCTAATCAGTATCCAATTAAACCATTTTTATTGTCAGAAAACCGCTTTTAAGCAAACAGCTTTCAAGCAACTGCAGGCTGATCTGGATCCAAACTGGCCACAATCGCCTAAATGTCTCTTTTACTGTGACACAGTTCATTTGACTTAAAAATGATATTTAATACAGTCGATTGGTGTATAACTGATAGCTAAGGACTTCGAGTCTCATTTCAACGTAAACACCATGCATTCAGTAATCAAACCTTTAAACCTCGAAAGACAAATGTCTTTCCTATTGAAACATGCTAGCGGTTTTAAAATTCCGACAAATATTTTTTGTTTACAGCGCAAATTTCCGGGTAAACTGATTCAGCAATTACCGGATCGCTTAGGTTTTTATCGGATTACATGTGTATCGTGTTATTTCTTGAAATTTTACCCAGCATTTGTAAAACATATTGCAAGATATGTACATTTCCAGAAAAGGAACTTCATTTCTGCGTTAAATAAGACCGAGTTCATGGAAATTGATGCACAATTGAAGAAGTAATGGCTGTTCAAAGCTATGCACCCTATATTCGGGTCGTTTTGAGTTGAATACCTTGTTATATATATAGATTTGATAGTGAAAACTATGTTTTCAGAGAAATCGATTTTTCGTTATAATTTTATTATTTTTCATTAAAAATGATGTTTTTACTAATAAATATTATAGCCACGCGCCAACCCAGATGTGTATTGGACAACTTCAATTGAGTTTTCATTTAGTTTGTGACAATCCCCACATTCCCGAATATGTGTCGCCACATGTCCGTTATTCACTTAATCACGAGTTGCAGCTCTCATGCATATTTTATGTGGTACGCATCAATTTGGTTTCTGAGCATTCTTACTGTTAGAAAGGACACATTATACTACACTATTACATCAATGAACATAATGTTTACCAAAAAAATTCTGCAAAATTCAGGAAATCATACGTCTTCACATTTCCTTTCGTCACAAAAATGGTGGGTACATAACGTGACCTTGTTTTGCTTCCGAAAAAAGAAACAATTGTAAGTTAAACATTGATACACGTCAACTAAAACATGAATCGACTGAACAATGATAGGCATTTTGTATTCACTATAAATCTTTACATAAATAAAAGTATTTTGCAAAAAACTTTTAACCTATCCGTGACTCACTAAAATCTGCTATACACCAATCGACTGTACTAAAATAGAAAGAAGAAATAATACAAACCCGTAATATGAGTAAAGACTTACTCACTTAGTAAACAATGTTTTCAGGACAACTTAGTGATCTGCAAATCCCATGTATATGTTGATATAGGGTATCATAGACATTCAATAAGTCGCAAAATGCTCAAATACAATTACCAAAGCAAAATGTGACTTAAATTGATAACTAAAAATACTAGTCAAGCTGTCAAGTCTTAAGATCCAGAAAGTCCTGCATTCACATCGAATGTATCCTTCGAATTCAATCCATTGTTGACATTAGCGGAGATTTAGTTAATAAATAACTCATATATCCTGAATGACAGTTTCTAAATAGCCAAACAAGCCGATGTATGCTGTAAGAAAGTTTTGACACGAGTGTGAACATTCATGGGCGCCGCCATTGTTGTATGACCTTGAGGGGTGTGTAGAAATACCGAAATCCCCGTTATTACCGAAATCCCCCGAAACCCCCGGTTTTTTACATAGGTTGCCATTTTGAAGATTTTTTTTCGTGGTATCATAACTTAGACGATGCTGAAACAGCATCGTCAAAAACGATATCATACGACAGTGCTAAGCCGGACGTGTTTTATCGACCAGTGCCGTATAACGGACCTTGGGCCAAAGACTATCGGTCCGTAGTATATCGACAAAGGGCCGATTATAGACGTCCGGCCAAGCTCGTATATTATTGTTCAATAAGCACATTCCATATTCTATACACAGTTTATGTTTCATGTTTTAAACTACGCTTATTATTGTTAAAGTTCGATTTAACATTCGATTCTATAATACAGTAGTTATGTTGTTTCTTACTTTCAGATGTGACCTCCACACATTTAAACATTTTGCACGAATTAGGCACGGCGCTCGTTGGCTGATTGTAAACGCTTGATATTTTGTATAATCAGTGGTTATATTTGTGTGCTTATGTGGAGAGTTCATTGTTAACAACTTAAAATAAACCATTGAAATATTAATTTTTCTTTTTCTGTACCTAAATATATTGCACAATGACTGGCGAGTTTTACAATAATGGAATATGTGCTTAAGCATAGAATGTTGTTTTGAAACAAAACACTGTCCGTACGTGTCACCCTAGAACTTCTGTGTGTTTGATCTACCGGTAAATACCCATAATGTATAAGTATATTCTCGTGTGCCACATCGTCATGGGTTGAAATAGTTGTATAGCACTATTAAGTGCTTATCTGACATCATTAACTCCACTGTTGAATCACTTTGGGCAGTTACAAGATGGCGAGCATACATATTTATAGTTAAGAATTTAAAATATATTGATAATTTATCACGCGATCTTTATGTCGTCATTGCGCAAAACATGTTTTAAATATTTTTAATCAATAAGGCTAATAGTATATGCTTAATCCGGAACGTTCATTAAACCTTATAACAGTGTTGCCATAGAGCATGTTAATGAATAGTTGCCAATTTTCAGCATATTTTTAGTATCAACACGAATGCCAGCAGATAAAAATATGCACGTAACGAATGATGCTAGCTCTGAATAAGTTGTTTTAAGAGAATCATTTAAACTGCGTGACTGGAAAAATATGTTCGCTTTTGCCTTTTATCGAAATGTGTTGACACAATTAAAATTGGGGTAGACAGGGTATGTGTGTATATTATACAAACAGCTTATTTCAGATCGTCAGTTCCTACTTGTGTTGCTAATAAAGTTAAGTTTGATTACTGATATTCAAACTTGAATTTAATTTATAATTAATGGCATAATTATGCCATAAACAAACAGACGATACAATAATTGAGCTTGCAATATTTATTAACCTAAGTTTCTTGAGTGTAGCATGAGACTCATATCAAGAAGTAATATCGTAACACCTAAAAGCGAGTACAAACGACATGTTCCTGCAATCTTAAACCAATATATATACGTCGAAAGGAACACGTTTGTTGAAAAAAATCAATTTATGTATTTGTCTTATTTCTGGCAAATGATGCTAGATCGCCACCAGTTCCTGACTTCGGTCCAATATTTTCATCGTTGATTCAGGACTTGCCAATCTCGTTGTCACTTAGTCAAAGAGTTGGCTACAAAATGCCTGCACATTTCATAAAACTATCTACAGAGGGGGTATCACGTGATAGTCAAGATCACAAAATTACTGCTTCTACTAAGAAAATTCGTAGCGAGTAAAGTAGAGATATAAAACAAATTCTTTTACGAAAAAATAACGCCAATAACGTGCTTCCTAATATAGATGGAAAGTGAGCTACATTTAAAAACAAAACAAAATTAAGGGTATAAAACGGCGAAAAAACCTTTCTCGACATAGACGTCGCCCTATTGACTAGAACGTGATTGCTCCCTCTGATCTACAAGTAGGTCACAACAAATAAAATCACAGATGTTTGAACATTCAGGTAAAGCAAGGTCAATCGTGATGGTCTCATTCATTTGTGCCCAGTTAATCTTTTAAACAATAGTACATTAGATACAATAATCTAACAATTACCCAGTTTTAGCAAGTTATTGTTTAATATGCTATATATTTAGCACGATCACGGGCTTATTTCTCGAGGAAATCAAGCGTCGGATCATACATTTACGATCACTTATGTGTTTCGCTCAGGCATATCAGTAGACAAGTATTTTGAACATTCATCAAACTTTCTAATTGATATTATGCGTGAAAATAGAACACGGAATTATTGTTCTCTGATGCATTACGCTTAAATCTGTTGGTGGGCCGCGCCAGTGCCAAACCGACCGACCGCACTTCGAAGGGAACGGCGAAGAACACATCAAACATCGTACTTGGTTTTGCTTGCAGTGTCAAAAAGGCGACTGCTGTTAGACATGCCCACACCCTATGGTATATCCCATCTGTGTGGATAAATTCTGGAAAACGTACTGTACGTAACGTTGGAGCTAAAAGCTCTTTGAAGGAACGGGTGTTACGTGACCTGCATACCCTGAATAATTTTCCTCCTGTCTAACCAAGCGGATTCGACTATCGATTGAAGTTTGTTCTGTCGACATCATACCTCATAAATGGTGTTGATACATCTCTGTACAGTTTGTCAATCATTTCGTCTCATACTTTTATCATCATAAGTTTTGAAGTCAAATACGTCAGCGCAAGATGCTTATACAAATAGCATGATGTAAGAACACTGCTGTTTCAGATAATTATAAAATAATGGTAATGCTATTTACAATAGGTCACCGTTTGTGTTCCAAAATTATGCTTATAGTTTGATAGTTGTTTGTTAGATGCGCGAACTAAATATATGAGACTGTCGTGTTCATTTTTTAATTACAGTTTTAAGTAGTTCAAGGATATAAGGCGCAATTCATATGGAGCGTTAAATATAAGACTATATTGGTTATCACGTTTTTGGGACGAAAATGAACATATTGTACAAAAAAGGCATAAACCCAATCAAACAAGCGAACGCGAGATTGGCTTCTGTCAGCTCATGATAACTACGTCATGCTTCCGACACTGTCCGAAGCAAATCTCGCGTTTGCTCGTAAATGTTCGGATATCGTCGCGGGAAATTCACATTGAATATATTGTGACACAAAAAATAATAACGAGAATTTTGTATCTCGTTAAATCTATGTTACCATACCACAAATAGCGTTGAAATTTTTGCAATTGATATAAGGAATACTGATTTTTATGGGTTAGCTTTATTTTACGAAATATTCTCTGATTTTGTGTATTTATGTGGCTTATGAATTTAAGTAACACGTCACCGATTCATTTGTTCATGCCGGAATAGCCGACTGGTAAGTGCTATCGTTATGATTTCAGGGAACCATTTTTAATGTACTGTTTTGTGGTATTTTTGACATGCATAATTCTAACTGTGTTCAAATGTAAGGTTAAGACATGAACTTTCAAAATTTTAATGTAAATCAATCTATGAAAAGTCAAGAAAACAACACAACGGCATACAATATAACATTTATTGTAAACAAAATTTGAAATTTGACGAATTGAAAATGCATTAAATCATTTATTAATATGACTCTGGCTTAACAATTTGTAAGTTACTAATATCCAAGAAAAGTTCACTATTTCTCTTTCTTCTTACTAATATGTTAACGCGCTTATATTAAGTTCGTCGCTTTAACACACCCAAGCCGTATGACAATAAAGAAAAACAAAGCAAAACACAACACAACAACACAATCACACACACATTAAGAATGCAAATAAAACTAACATGAAACCGATTGACAACTTTCTGTTGTTAAAGACATTTCACAGAAACAAGACAAGATCATCCATATTCTAGATAGACGGTTCCGATTTGTAGATACTTTATCATCAGCAAACTTAATAGACTTTTGAAAAATGCGATGCACCGTAAATGGTAACTACCGTCGACATCACTACCAGAAAACCGAGGCAGCCCGAATTCACCGCTATCTGAGTTGAACCGCTGTCTGTTGTAGCAGAAATGAAAATAGAAAATGAAATAACTAATGGATAAAACTCAAAATGCTTTGAAGCTTAGTGGTGCCAGTTTATGACATACCCGTCGGTGAAAGCTTGCATATACGCGTAGAAGCTAAATATTTCTGAACAATAACACGAAAGGGATCGGTACGGAATCCGGATAGTGCCATCTATAATCTCGCCCTCCTTTCAATCAAGGGTGACGCTAGACACATGAAGCGATACACGATATTTTTCGCGACAGTCGCGGCGACGCACGATATTTTTCGCGACAGTCGCGGAGACGCACTATATTTTCCGCGGCATTCGCATATATTTAACACGATATATCGCCCTTGTGTAGGTAGCCCAAAAGGCGACATATCGTGTTAAATATATCGTGCGTCGCCGCGATTGTCGCGAAAAAATATCGTGCGTCGCCGCGACTGTCGCGAAAAATATCGTGCGTCGCCGCGACTGTCGCGAAAAATATCGAGTATCGCTTCGTGTGTCTAGTGTCGCCCTTGATGAAAGAAGGGCAAGAATATAGTTGGCACTATTTGGATTCCGTATATCGGTATGTCTACTCTGATTTATCTTTAAAGCAGGTATATACGATTTTGTAAAATATTTATGAATTTATATAAACTGTGTAAAAAACTTATTATATATATATTTCAATATAAATTAAAATAAAAGTTAAGAAGAACATGTGTCGAAAAATGCGAAATAAGCCAGATATTTAATTCTGAAATTTAAAACGGCTGTACAGCCGAATTCGCCAGCATGTATACCATACATGTACGATGTGCATCTAAACTTACGAGGGGTGTTCCAGAAGTTCGTGGAATTTCGCTATAACTTTCATTTGGTAACATAAATGGACAAACAAATAGCATGTTAAGAATATTTCGTCCTTTCCAAATATACTCTCCATATATCATGGAAATACATAAAACAATAAATATATATCAGAGATTTAAACATGTGCACAATGCGCACACCGACGCACGTGTAACGTTTCTGTTCAACGTCAATGACGTTAGGAAGTTAACAACTGTCAAATCTTTTCCACATAATCACCTCCAACGCGAATGCACTTAATGTGTCGGGAAATCCACTTGTCAAAAGTGTCTCTATACCAGTCAGCGTCAAAAGTCGACACGATTCGCTTTGCTGCAACTGTAAGTTCCTGTTTACTTGCAAAGCGAATATCGCGCAACTGTGATTTAACTTCCGGGAAGACGCGGAAGTCCATAGGGGCCAAATCCGGGCTGTAAGGAGGACTTAGGCGCTGTAACGTGAAATTTGCCGTAAATTCTGTTTATCAACGACATTTAAACCAAATTTAAATTCGCGTAACGCTCATACTTATAATAAAATACACGCGTGCGCCGCATGTCGTTGTCTCTATGGCAACGCGTTTCAAACGCGCTTTATGGAATTCATGCATTTTTAGCTTATATAGACCGTTCCATAATTTAGTCATTACATAATTATCTCCCCTGAATTCTCTCCGCGTCCGCCATTACACTGCTGCTTAACAATCGGTAACATATATAAGAGAGCACCGATTATTCAACGGATGAATTTCTTTCTAAATTCTTAGGCCGTCATTACATGGTCTTGGTTGTCTTGGAAAACTAACACATTGACACATTAAAAAAAGCATTTAATTAAATTAAATGCATTATTTTCCATTTGATTATTTGCATCAATCTTTAAATCGTGTATGCGGGTATTCTCTACGTCTTTGACTTTTGGAATCGCAGACTCGGACAAGTTAGCAGCAGTGTAATGGCGGACAGTCACGTGACTGACAATATGGCGGCGGTCAATTTATCGATTATGGAACGGTCTATATAAAGTCCGTGATAATTGGTTTGTATAATATCATATTATATAATAAATAAATTTCATTGACTTTTACCAGCAAACAAATAAGTTATAGCGAAAATCTACAAACTTTTGGAACACCCCTCGTAGTTTAACGGTTTATAATACAAAGACGAATGCTTCGGTTATTGTAGGAAAATATGTACGTCACTATCGGCTCGGGGCGCTAATTTGTCTTTGCTGCATTTTATGAAATTCGGCTTAAATGTATAATTTTTCTTGCCTATTTTGTGTTATTGTAACATATTTTATCAATATATTACAATTAAACACATATAAAAAATCGTATATACCCGCTTTAAAGCACGAAATGGTTGACTACACTCGCATGTGTTAATGCATGATTGCTGAATCATAAATTGCGCCATATATTGAATCCAGCATTTGAAACCTCTTCCTTTAAAGCGGGTATACACGATCCTTCTTATATACCCTAATGACTCCCGGAAACTTGTCGAACCAATTTTTCAATAATTCATGTAATTATTAAACAAGCTGCGTTATGCGCGTTTTTGACCTTTGACACTATAAGTGTGACCTTAACATTTACAAGAGGGCAGACGGACTTGATGGTGTCACGGTGTCTATAAATGTTGAAAATATCTAGGTTATCTATTATACACAAAACTGATCAATTATATATTTATTATTATGCAAACATTGTAAGCTTAATTATTAAATTACAGTACGGACGATCTATTTTATGCCTACAATTTTAACATTATACACGCATGTATTACCATTGCCTTTCGGTAGGAGACGTTTTTACACATAATGCTGTGTATCTACATGGTGAAGATTGCATAATATTATATAATTATAATTAATATTAGTATATTAAATCAAAATTGCATAATGAATGATGAACTTACAGTCTGTTGTGTTTTATGGCCGACTTTGATTTTTTGACATTAAAGTGTGTCTTTGATCGTTGAGATAAGGAGAGATTTACGCATGGCGCGTTGTGCTGTAAAGCTGCACATTTGAGGTAAGTCATTTTGAAATAAAATGACGAATAATACATTACAGTCTTGTAAATCTGTATGAAGGCCAGATTTGACCTTTTAGTATACACAAAACCATTGATGAAGGGAAACGTAAGTTACCCATGACATGCCGTCTCTTCATTTTGAGAAGTTGTTTTAAAATTGCACGACGCATGAAAAATTACTTTTTGGACAGGTTGTTTGACATCCAAATCTAACCTAACACATCTATGAGTGACCTTGACCTTTTGGGTTGGGACACGGGTTATAAAAAACGCTAAATCTATCAATGGTGATCAGTTGTTGAAAGTTGTTTCAAATTGCTTGCTTAATGTCTAAGTTACAGTCTGAACAAACTATTTTATTGCCATAATGAACATAGACCCTCTAAGTGTGACCTTGAGCTTTGATTTTCGTTCAGCATCAAATACGAATAAACTTGTCGGTATCGGCTTTGCGAGAGCAGTATTCCGGGCATTATTTATTGATTTAATGTGAAGACCCTTTAGGAATGTATAAATATATATGAATTTAATTTCAATGGCTCATGTTCATGTGATGTTTAAAATAATTATAATTCTACATTTAAATCGCATATACCCGCTTTTGACAAGATTCATCGTCTGAACATCTAAGCAAAGGCTATAATATTCATTTAAAAGTAAGCATCTTCATTCAAGGAACATAATAAAAAATGCAATTAGGAATTAGCTACATTACCTGGAGCGTCAGTTACGGTGGTGGTGGGAGAAATAGTCGGGGCGCCAGCATTCACTGCAAAACAACAATTTCAGCTCTGTTTATGCAATGGGAACAATGTGCTCTGTACGACGAGACGCATCATTCACGGTTTGGAAAATTGACAAAATTGAAAAAAGTTGTTTCAGATTCGCAAATTTTCGTTTTAGTTATTATATTTGTGAGGAAACAGTATTACTGAACATTTACCATAGTCCAATATAGCCATGATATGTATCTTGTTACGATTTGAAAACCTAAAAATTATAAAGCGTTGCAACGCGAAACGATTGAATAATTTGGAAACTTCTGTTGTTGTCGTTTAAATTTATGAAACTACGATGATTGCTTATATAAGGAATAAAATACTTAAATTGTATTTGTCCGGCGGAATAGCCGAGAGGGCTAATGCATTTTACTTCAGACTAACTCCAGGACTCCGGGGGTCACTGGTTCGAGCCCTAGTACCGGCTACTTTTTTTTTGCTTTTTTAATTTTATTTTTGATTTTTTACTGTAGCTTTTAAGATCCAATGTTAACATTTATCAATATAAAGCATTTAACGACAAACTTCAAAATATGCCAAAATCTGTGAAAAGGCCTCTTAAAAAACATTTAAATATGACAAGAATATTCTCTAAAAAAATGTAGTCTTGCTGTTTTGAAATAAGGTTTGGAATTTTGGTTTCTAAATAACTTATTTCAAAACAAAAGTTTAATTATAGTGTTTTTTACTTGTTAGTCGCATATTTACCGCATTATAATGTGTGTTATAAAAGGCAAACCATACATTAGTAAAATTCCATCTGCCTTCGCATATAGAAGGAATGGGTCAATTAGGTGCTGCGTTTCCTTTGCTTACTTCAGTTAGAGGTCAATTCTTTACGTAATTGCAATTGCAAGGCCCCGGCTTCAAAGGAATTGCGGAGCGTTCTTACATAATTAAAGTCGTAGTCGCATGGTATTTGCGTTTAGCGTCCTATTTCGTCACGTGGTTCTTTTTCACGGGTGTTTTGGCATTCATGATATGAGGCTATTAATAAATGCGCCTGTCGATAAACAAAGGAAAGTCCACGGGCTACAACAACGCAATAGGTTACGCTCTCACATACATCTCAATGACGTGGTACAGGTCCTAAATTTAGGCTGTTAAATAGATTCGGGAAAAAGTTGACGCTTATTTATATTCTCAATTTATAAAACGTTGAACATAAGTTCAACAATAACTTCAGGTATTTCTGGAAAACGTTCTTTGGTTCTCAACAGATAGCGGCGATCTTTTGTATTTACGGGTGCTAGCAACGCAATAGTAGAAGGTTAGTAGAAGATTTAGCTTGTTTATATTCACAGTTCTCAATGCATACTATAGGCAACCTCGAAAATGCTTTATTATCGCTTTAACCGGAAACAACTTAATACATTAAATTAAATATATTTATAACGACACATATCTTTTTAAAAATGTAGTCGGCGTATACGCTGACTTTGAAATATAGTTAGCAATTTACTTTTCTAAATAAATAAATACAATTTAACAAAAGTTAAACTATTGTGTTGTGTTTTTCACTTGTAAGCTGCATATTCACCGCATGAAATGTGTGTTAGCATTGTCAAAACACACATAAGTGTGAGAAGATAAAAAATATACTACGAGAGAGCACTTCATATGTGTCCTCATATGCCTTGTTATGAGTATCTTTCTTCATTATCGAAATATATCGTATGTTTATATTTGATTTAAACGCAGTTTTCTTTCGACACATTTAAATCACACGTCAATAGCGCCGTCATGCGAAAATGGGTCTTATGCGTTTCGGCAAGCGTTTGTTAAACCCAACATGTGCTTTTGCGCAGTCAGGCCATAGGCGATGCTGTTCGCTTTAAAATCACTCAATATGTTATGTTTCTCCTTACCAGAAGGAGAGATAGCTGAGTGGGCTATTTATATGATGGGCGCATAATTGTGTACCTACTTATTACAATTGTTTTTACACTTTTTAGTTTCGTTTAATTTTATTTTAGGAATTCCAGTCGTAAGTTGGAGGTCACTAATGCGCAAATTAAAGCAACTTGCGTGATACGGTGTGCTCGCATAACAATTATAATAATCAAAAGTTTCAAACACGTCAACGGTTCATGAAAATGTTTTTGCAATGGAAAAAGCCGAGTAATCCGAATTCGAAACTACTCCAACGATTATCATCGGAATACCCCGCGAGATAGACCCCGTATCTTATCAACCAATCGTAATACACCGACTATCTCCGGAACTTCCGTAAGATAGCTCGAATCGTCGATTCAACACTTCGGCTTGATAACTTTTTTTAATTAACTTTTTGGTTTGAGTTTTTCCACAAACAACACGCAAATTGATCTCGATGGAAACAGGTAGTCAATCTCTTGCACGACGGTTACATTACATTCACCTCTGTGTTGGGCTCAGAACGGACTATTGTTATGAAAGCGTCTCATTCATGTCATGATCATTCTAAGCGTTCATCATTGAGGTTAGAGTATACTAAACAATCTCTTGCACGACGGTTACATTGCATTCACTGCATTAAAGAAAACCATATCATTCCATGATATCTTATATCAGTCTTAATTCATTTTTATAAAATTGATATGGGTTTTTGATGTTAAGAAACCAACATACATACACACGTCGAAGCAATTCCTAACGTCACTCAATAAAAATTATGTTCAATTGTTTAAATTTGTGAAGTGCGTGGAATGATTCCATCTGCGTAAATAGAATAGTTCCAAAGAGTTGCATTAAAACTCGCAAGATTTTGCACGATTTATGGTATATTTAAAAGTCATATTTCTTAATTTAATGCATGCGATCTTAAATATCCAATCAAATATACATTGAATGCGTTTGTTCGGTTTTACCTATTTTATAGGCAAAATGGCAAGCTGAGCATTTCGCAGAGTTGTATGTGAGAGCAAGGAACGACAACTCTGCGTGGAGATTAACAGGTAGTGTGTTTGTTACGCTTTTTAGGTTGATTGAAATCGATTTTATAGCCAAACTTGATACTTATTCGTTTTACATTGAATTAGATTTCATCAGGAAGAACTCTGAGCTGTACGTATGTACCCATAAAAGCTTAGAGCATTCAAGAAGAACTACGTTTTTCTATGAATAAGTGGTATTTTCGCCAATATGCTATTTATTGTAGTTATGATTGATGAGGAAACTTGTATCATATGTGTGTTTTATAGCTTGTGATTCACGGTTATTCAAATTAACAGCAGATTTTGTTTTCCAACAATATAATCTATACACCAAACATCAGAAAAACATAATGACCAACATTCTTAGGTTTAACTGATACGAAATGAAAATGCTTAAAAAAAACATATCTCTTTTTAAATACCTTTAAAAGGTCTGTCCCATTTGTTACTTTAATTTAAAAACACATTTACAATATTAAATTCATAACACTGAAAAGACTAAATGTGGATGTTAAATTGTGTATGTAATAATTATAAGAACATACATGTTAATGAATTTCAACTTAAGATTATCTTGGTTGTAAGAAGAAATTAAAGCATCACTTTCACTTTAAATATAAATTTAATAATGCAGTTAAACATGAACTTATAATCAATGCTTTTATTTATAATCATATAGGTTATCTTTCGTTTTTTTCCAATTGCATGGTTTATCGCGCTATTTTTCCCAAACCAAAAGCCACATGCTTCACAGTATTAAAATCACTGGAAAAACTCACTTTAAACTAGTAATGAAGTCCTACAATTATACATAAACAAATAAAATATAACATTTCACTACTATATTGTGAATAAGTAAATATAAGTTAGTCACTCGCTTTTAAAATGAATATTAATTTACTAAACTGCAATCTTGTAATGATATAAATTTAAAGATTATTTTTATTGAATTGAAAAAAGTACATTTGAAATTTATAGTAAACATAAGCTAAATCAAAGAAAACAAATGTGGTTTCTTACCTGAAGCGTCAAAATGAAACACTGACTTATTCTTACTGGTAATGTTTCATATGTAGTTCCTGCGTGAGCTTAAATACTAGTTGGGTGTCTTCGGATTAGCAAGTTATTAGGTGTAAACAACACTAGCACAAGCTTGATTGTTGTCAATACACATAAAGATTACAAAATGACCTTAAATTTGGACAATGGCTTTCACAATGACTTGTCTTGAGATCAATAGTCTTTTTATTCAAATAAACAATAATTCGGCAGCTACAAAATAGTTACATGAAAGGATTAAATCCCAATATAATTCTGCCAGCCAGAATAACATAAGAGGATTAAATTGCTAACTAGAATTTAACTCTGTATAACCTTTATATAATATTATTGGGTGTTTTTATCGAGATTGTTTGTTAGTTATTGTCATGATAGTATTGGTTATAAAAGCGGCCCATCCACACACAATATCATTGTCAATTTTATTGTCAATAATGAAGATTGACAATAAAATTGATAGTGAATGGATAATATTGAAGAGACCGTCAATGTATTGATGAAAATCAGAGAGCTCAAATATTTATTGACGCTTTGTCAATTTTATTGACAAGTGTTTTGCACCGTTCAATAATATTTAATCAATATTTATAGTCTCGTCAAAATTTCCGTACAGTCAACATGGCTAAAGGGCAAAAAAATATTCTGTCAATATTATAGAATCAATAAAATTGACAATGATATTGTGTGTGGATGGGCCGCTTAAGTAGCAACTTATCGGCCTAAAAAGGGTTGTATCAGGCATTCACACCATGGTGTGGTTATAATAGGGATAGACAATTGCTATCCATAGATGTACTCATAGTAAATGCATTGCCCAATTCACTGCAAATGTACCATTATTCTGCTTATTATACCACCAAAGGTTCAAATACGCACGTACAATCTGTAAAAATATTGTATACTAAACAACTGATTGCAGACACAATGATTTTACTGTCATAGTCTAAATTTTGTTGACGATTTGTCGAATAAAACCAATGCCTGATGCGCGCAAATCGCGTAAACAATTTGCACTGTTGCTCTTGTACAACATTAATACAAAATGTATTAAATAAACAGTGACATGGCAATCGCAGGATTCATTTCAATAGTATCGTGTTTTTGTTAAAGCATACACAGAAACACGGCATTAAGAACAGTTCAGCTTCTTCATGGGTTGACTCAAATTCTTCGCAAAGACTTAGGCACTGATAGTAAATCTGTTGCTTATCATTTTTTTCGGCGTAGCTGTATATGCCAGCTTTTCACCTTAACCTGACCTTTGTAAGCGACCAATCAATTTGAATAGGAAATTGCCCGCCGGTAGGCTTGAAACTTTTCGCAGTAGAAAACGTGCAATCTACAAACAGATTTCTCATTAACATAAAATGTTATTCCATCGACTTTCTATTTTTGGAAAGTATAGGGTATGAAAAGGGATACTAAAGCAACGATGTTAATTGCGTATTTAGCATAAAACATTTGTATCTTTAATGATAAGGTTTGAGAGATAGAGCAGGATAAAGCAGTTTCACACTCAATTCTCGACATCAATAAAGAGTGTGTGCCCCTTGTTATTTGGATAATGCCAACGTCAGAGCGTTTGTACTTAAAGTCTGTGTTTTAATATTTAGTCATTACTACGATATTGCATTTTGTGCACTCATACATTTTAGTTTATATAAGTATTGTTGTTAAGTAACCTGATATACGCTTTGAAGAAAATATTTAAAATTGTTTCCGAAATTGACCGTTGAACACGTAAATGTTTAAAGCTTTAAACAAGCCGTCGTTCAAGCAGTGGAATTGTTACCTCACTTTAATGGATTGCATTCTAACCCGTAAGGTATCAAGGTCAGTTTGCGGTCAGTTACAGAAATCGTTATATAAACGCTATCGCGTAAACTTTATGCACTTGTTTTGATCAGAACGATACTAAATAAAGATATTCGGGGATATTATTATGGTATGTCCAGCATAGTTTTTAATGTGTTTTCAACAATTGCATGATAAGGACCCATTTTCATTAATTTAATTAGAAATATTTAACCATTTAGACCAATTTATTAATCATGAGCGATGATTCACGATACTATTAATAATGGGATAAAATACGATTGGAGTGTTGCCGGCTGACCTATATGCTTTCATTTATTTTCATGCTTCTTGTGTTTTTCTATTCTGTAAATATAGTTATCTGAGTAATAATATCTGAAAAAGCGAAATTAGCCACGAAATCTGACGCAACACCCCGTAATTGATTTGCGCGTGATGCAGCTAAGAACTGCGCAGAAAAAAAGGCATTCGCTATTTTTGATCTCATAGATATAACTTTTGATCGTTCATAAATACCGACCCCAATCAACGCCGTATATACATTTTTTGTAAAGATATTTCTTGTTTCACATTACTTCTATAAGATTTTGCAGTACAGAAATAAGTGATAAAAATAAGTAAATAGTCCAGAGAATTAACAGCTCAGTGCTTAATCAGTATGTTACCATTGTTTTTAAATTTAAACTCTTTTCTTGGTAGACTATTGAAAGGAGTTGTTGCAGATTGCATGATTTAATAGACTTTAAGTTTTATCAGATCGTATACACTCGCTTTAAGGACATTTAGCAGGGAAAGTTGGCAAATAGTAAAGGAGGAGTGGAGTAGATAATATGCTTCAGTGGAAAAAACAGGCCAAGGTCCACAACTCTACTAAAGCTCGTCGCGGCCGAAACACTCTACGCCATCAATCTCCATACATGTGATTCAGCTAAGAAAGTTTGAGCGAGATCCATCCGATATTAAAAGAAAAGGAGAAAACGTAAGTTTCGGGTCTTACTAACAGAACAGAACAGAACAGATAATTTATTAAGACTTGCACATAGTGCATCGTCTTCATAATATGTGTACATAATATACAAAAGGTCTTGTGTCAACATGGTAATGACAATGTTAGCAATACATGTTTAATCTTATATATTCAAATAAATAAATTTCAGTCACAATATACATTTATAAAGTAGTAAGCAAAGGGGATGTAATCTAATATAATTACAATAACTTAATTTTCTATAACAGTATACATTTATAAACAAACAAGCAATGAGGATGAACAAATATAATTCTATGACAGTAAACATTTATGAAGAAATAAGCAATGAAGATGAACAAAAAGACTATTGTGATCCTTCGACAATATTAAAAAGAGTTTTTCGGAGAAACATAGCTTATTTGATGTATAAGGAAAGTTTGATAAGATCTTCTCTTTTACACGATTTCATAAGTTCTAAAAATTTTAGTATAGATGGATTTCTATGATATTTCGCCTTGTCGTACTTTTTTCTAACTGTTGTGAAACTTGAACAAACAAATACAAAATGGTATTCGTCTTCGATGTCCCTTGTGTTACAGCAAAGGCAATACCTTTCTTCTCGCGGGATTCGATTTCTACCGAACCTCCCGGTTTGTATCCTTTAAAGATGTACCAGGAGTCTGAGTCGACTAAAATAAAATCGTAAGCTTCTAGGTATAATATCTAAATATGTTTCGTATTCAAAATTTAGTTTATATTCCTTATATTTTGTGGGAGCAGTGGTCTAATGGTAGGACGCTGGCTTAGGGATCGAGAGGTCCCGGGTTCGAATCCCGCCCTGACCACTGGAATTTCCTTGAGCAAGAAATTTATCCCACATCTGCTCCTCTCCACCCAGGTGTATAAATGGGTACCTGTGAGGGAAATAAGCCAATGTGCCGTGGCTGCATACTGCGCCAAGATGTTAATAGACGACTTGTGACTCAGTGATCAGGGAAAACATGTAAAGCGCCCTTGAACGCACCCGCGAGTATGAAAAGGGCGCTATATAAATGTGGTATAAAAAAAATCCTTATATAGCTTCAAAACTGGACTCTGTAGCGACCTAAACCACTCTTGTTTAAAACAATCAATAACTCTATTTTTGAATTCACATAAAAACGTTTTTTCATTGATACAAGCGCATTTTTCGAAAACCAAAGTAAAACCATAATCATTCAAAAGTTTCTTTATATTTGTTACCCAGTTTTTATGACCTTTCTTACAATCTCTAAGTGCATCATAATACACTGTGCGTAAAATAATGTTGTCACTATTTACCACTTTAAACCAATATTTCAACAATCGTACATATCTTTGAACATACAGCGGAAATCTACCAAGTTCACCGTAAACGCCTGCTGTACAAGTATTACTCCTAACCTGCAATATTCGTTTACAAAACTTAAGATGAATGCGCTCAATTTCTTTTGACTTCGTATAGCCCCATATTTCACATGCATAATTGCAGAATGATTTACCAATGAGATGTTCAATGTTTAGACCAAAATTTCCAGTATAGTAAAAAACACATCCTAAATAGTTAAAATCATTGACCACCTCGATGGGTTGGCTATTGTAGGTCCAAGTTTCCGAAGGAAGCAGTCCTCCACGTTTCCGAAACACCATAATCTTAGTTTTAGAAGTATTAACTTGAAGGCCCCATGTATCACAGTATGTGTACAAACAATTTAGATGGGCTCGTATTTCTTCCGGAGTTTTACCTACAATAGCCATATCATCTGCAAATAATAATAAAATCAAATCAATCTCATCAATATGTAAGCCAGACTGTATGTCACTTTGCAAAAATAATTCAAGGTCTTCGACGAAAAGAGAAAATAGGATAGGCGACATTACCTCACCTTGACGTAAACCAACAGCGTAATTGAAATAGTCTGAATAGTTAGAACACGATCTAACACATGATTTTACTTTTTCGTGCATGTCTTTTATGATTCTGAGTATTTTACCGCCTATACCTTGTTTATATAATTTTAAACAAAGTGCGTTACGAACTATGGAATCAAAACATTTCATCATGTCCACGTAAATGATATACAATCTTTTATTCTCGTTTAAAAATTTATGTACTAACGAATGAAGAATAAATATGGCGTCAACAGTCGAGCGCCCTTTTTGAAATCCGAATTGTGCGTCCGAAATAGTATTACAGTCCGGACAGACACGTGTAATGGTTAATGCCTCCCACTTTGGTTGGGCGCACACGTGTTTCAAATGAATTCAAATAAACGTAGTTCGATCCATATTCATACTACCTGAAAAGCGAAGGGTTCAATCTACTTGATGGGTGAGTCATTATGCCACCTTGTCCCCTTCCATGATAGATACAGTGCTATGTTGCTAATACGGCTACACATAGATTGTGTTCAAAACTGACAGTGTTCTCTCATATTTTGAATAAGCAGATTGTTTATCCGTTCTTTATCAATTTTTATTTTGCCTCTGGCATTTTATAATGAAGAGTAAAAATTAAACATTTTAAAACTCTCAAAAACTTAGGTTAACATCAATCACAGTCAATGTCAAGCACTGATACAGTGAAAAGAGACTGAAATGAAACTCTGGTAAACATCAATCACAAAATGAATCAGATTCCAAACAAGACAGATACGAGTATTAAAAACATATCTTTTTTAATTTTATTTGATATTACATAATTGTTTGATGAAATCGTATTTCCCTACGGTCTTAGTTTAATTAATGCGGGGCTCCTTCATGTGGTATTGAACTCGGTGCAGTGATGCATCATACAAAAGCTTTATCTATATTTTGCTTACAGCTGACGATGTAATGGTTTCTTGAAATGGATTATCATACACCGAACATTCTGTCCCAAAAGATGAGTGTTCCTGCGTTGGTCTTGTCTATGCAGTGGGGGTTGCCGTCGTGATGGACGCGATGTACAGGATGTACCTGAGCGTGCTCGTGGACCAGGTATAATGAAAAAAATGCCGTGTGCAGTGTCGAAAGAAGGGTCACAAGGGATTAGATGAGCTTGAAAACAAGTGGCAAAGAGACTATACATTGCCCTAATTTTGAGTTAGCGAATAACATTTCTTTGGTATGGTATAGACTTTATTGATAGTGTAAAGAAAAACTTCATTTTTTTGAAAGAAATGTTCAATTGTTCACACCTTTTAACGGGTGATAATGTAAAATAAACAACAAAACATTCTGGCTTAAACCAACGCAAATATGTATGTTTCAATTATAAGTTACCATGACTGTCATCACACAACCCTACATGCAATTCAATTAGCAAAGTATAGGCACACATTTCCATTTCAATAGACCCCTTCACAATCGTAAATTATATCTCAATTAATCTGCAATAATATCGAATCAGCGCTCTGGGACAGCACGTGTTTAGCGATTAATTTTAAAAGATACTATGTTCGATCAACAGATGAAAGCATGTTTAGACTTGAATATTCAGCCTAAGTGTTCGTAAATGGATACGTTTTTTTACAGTAACACCGTAATCATTAACTCTTTCCGCTTAAAAGACCACGATACCTTGTGTGGCTTTATGGCGAACAGTGTATCTCATGACCAAACTTTGCGGATGCATAAGACCCATTTTCGCATGACACAGCCAATTTATACAATATCTTATTTTCCCATTCGTAAGAGTTTGTTAACATTTGCAGAAATCGCGGCTTAAGACATGTTGAAAGCATTAAATAAAAATATCAAAAAACAAACACGCAAAATAATGATTATTTGCCACTTGGTTTTAATAGCGACAGCGAATTAAAATTATTGTAGGAAAAAATGCGTATTCTTTCCAAAAGAGAAGAAATATACTTGAACGTACCCGGGAATGTTTACGCTAAATCGGTCATTGTCGGCTATTTTATTTTTGTTAATGATGTTCACATTTTTGTCAATGTTCTGTTAAATGGCATATATATTGTCGAAACTCATACTCAAAAAGCATATGTTGTTGCATTTTTTTTAAGAGAAGATAAACAATACCGCGCTAAGGGTAATCGGTAGCGCGTTTTACGACATCGGATTTTGGGCGGGAAAACAACTCCGGTGCAGTCTAATATCGACCGTGTACGTTTAAGTATATTTACCGTACCCGGGGTACATGTAAGTATACTTAAGAGTACCGGGGTGCATGTGAGTAGTAGCCGAGCCGACAATGACCAATCGAGCGAGAGGATTGATATAAAAGCATCTATTTAAGTTTATCTACAGCAACACAATTGTGTATGTGGGTACAACAATTTTCGGTAGGAAAAAAATGGGTACGAAAATTTTGGGTACAAAAATTATGCCAAAAAATGGGTACGAAAAAAGATTTGGTTACGAAAACAAAATTGGGTACGAAAAAAACATTGGGTACGAAAAAATTTCGGGTACGAGCAAAAATTTTGGTACGAAAAAAAATTGGGTACGAAAAAAATTGGGTACGAAAAATGTAGGGTACGAAAAAAAATTGGGGGTACGGGGAAATAGTACCCGTGGGGAACTTGATCCATTCAGCGAAACTGGGAGGCGGATTACATTCTCGATCAAATATAACAAGAAATATCTTTAAAAATATATTCGACGTGAATTTTCTGTACCACTTATCTTAAAAAACGTTCTGTTACAGTAAAAAGTTTGTGGGTTATAACATTACGTTTCAGCATATAAATTCAAAACTTGACATGCTCTTTAATTACACCATGCTCTTTAATTTCACATGTATATCATACCAAACTGTATATTTCCTTATTTCCTTTCCTAAGTTAATGATGCTATGTGTACGGACGTGATTTCACATGCACATGTGCATGAACATATAATTTTTCTCTTTTGATTATTGTTTTTTTCTCTAATTCAATAAGCTTAGGCATTTTTGTTCGTTAAGTACGGCAATAATTTCATGATGATTCCCGAAAGTAAGTATGAGCACATAGTCGTAAGAGCACTTGAATACGTGAGTTCGCCCATGAACACATGGTAAGGTTAACTAAATCTCCGCGATATGACCTAATATGTGTTTAAAACAGCAAGCAATATCCAACAAACGAATGAATTATCAAACAGTATGTGCACTGATGTGGCTTTGTAATTTCTGTTTGAAAAGTTTATTAAATATGCAAAATGAGAAAGCACGCAAAAGAGCGAGTTTCACAGATATCATGCGGCTATTATGCTGTTTATATACCATAGTCGCTACAACGTTTACAAATGGCAGGTTCGAAATAATTCGTTTTCTTTACACTCGTGATCACGTTTAAAGTTAATTATACACGTTTTAATTCGCAATTTATTTACTGACTCACGACAAATGTCAAATACAATACAGAAAATGCATAGTTGTTTCCTTGATCTATAAACATATAATGTATTGAATATAACTGATTTAAAATTAACGTTTTCAAACTATTATTAAATCTTTTCCCCAGAATATGCTGTCCTATTTATAGCTGAGCTTCCTATACCTTTATCAATGATAATCAGCGAGGTATGCCGATTAGAAAAATCGAGCTATCTCAATCGGACTGGCTCGGTCTTTTACATAGGTCGCCATTGTGAAGATATTTTTCATGGTATGATAACTTAGACGAGCTGCTTCGCAGCATCGTCAAAAAACGGGGCTGATGCTTTTATAAGTACATGTATGGCCCATCCTTAGTCAAATAATTACAGTAGACGTATTCTACCGATAAACATTGTATATTAATTATTATAGAGCATACTTTTCAATCAATTTGGAAAAATTAAATAAATAAAGTAATATTACGGGTTCTGTAGTGGTGGTTTCGCGGGCCTCGTCGCGCTGGCCGGGCTTCCGAGCTCGCGATTCCTGAACGCTGGGCTGATTCTCGCGGAGCGCGGGTGAACGGCGGCTGTAGCCGGGTAGTGGTCTCGCGGGCACAGTCAGGCTACCGAGCTCGCGAGGCGTGATCGCCGGGCTGTCTCGCTCGAGACCCATGGGACCGTTTGTCTTGGCCTTTACCGCGGAAGCCCTACAGAACACGGCGGGCCGAGCCAGCATTCGCGACCGAAGGGCCTCGTCTCAGCCGATAATCTATCGGTGGCTGCGATTTCCGCGTATCGGCAAGGGCGACTGTCTCGATGAGCGGGTAGAACCCCGTTTGGGACGGAGCCGATGGAGACGAAAGCATTCTTATATTATATGGTAGAACTAAAATGATTTTTGTTTCTCACGATGTGCCTAGTCTCCAAGGCAGTAGCTGATCGTCGCAGGCCGGTGTTCGAGAGCAGGGACCTAGGACCAGGGCATTCCAAGCCTGGGGACCACTTGGCGAAGGCATAAAGCTCGACCGCAGAAGGGGCTCGCACCCGGCTAGCGAAGAAACCCGCATAAAAGTTCCGTTATACGCCGTAAATTTCCGTAGTCGTCCATAGCATTGCGGGACGACTGTCACTGGACATCATTGTATAATGCAGATTGTATGATGCTTTGTGTTTGGATAAAACTCACAACTTGCCATCGTTAAACCAACATACACATACCCAGCATGCAATTAACGAAACCGATTGTTGCATATTTACGCATGAATGATACTATTAAGCCGAATGTAAAAAAGACATTCGTTATCAGGAAAGATTTAAGTGTCATCAAGCATGAACAGGTGTCTTCATTCGAATTGGGAGTATTATCTAGAATCACGACACAGTCATAAAAAAGGATGTTATTTTTACTTAAATACCGTTACCACATTTTCACAGTTTGAAAATCGCACATTTTTATCAGTGAACGTCACGCGCCGATATTCTATGCTAACAAATGTAGCATATTCACATATACCATTTCCAACCGATTCATAAATTACACAAATATAAATCCAAAATATGATAACACTGTTAAAAAAGATGATGGATATTATGTGTTTTCCTTGTTCCTAAGCCCTTATTCCTTATTCGAATAACGAATATGGAAAATTGCCTTATTCCTAATTCAAGCTAAACATATTTTATATAAGTTTTTTTTATATTAATAACACATACAATTCTAAAGTTAATAATAGAAAAAAAATCATCAATTAATTCACGAGTATAGAATAAAGAAACAGTTCGAAAGTACTCATTGTATACACATATGTAAGTGTTACATCGACACAGCTGTTTACTGTGTTTATTAAACATGATATCAATAATGTTAATATTAAAATCTATAAATCTTGTCCATATCATTAATAAACGATGTTACACTAATATATGTGTATACCCTTAGTAGTTTCGAAATACAAATGTATCATCAAATTTCCAACTCCCTAATTTTATAACGTATGATTTTCTCTGTTTCTTGCAATATTTATAAAATTAAAATAGCATCATCTCAAAAATGTATTTTCTTGTAACTAAATGACAAATATGCGCATGTAAGTTAAAAAAATATCGTTGTGATGATGATGATGATGATGATATTATTAATTATGCATACTATGATATTAATGACTACATCATTATTTACCTTTATATATATCGTATTGTAATATAGATGTATGTTGAACAAGGCGTATTCCGGAAATCAGCCATGTCTCATTTCATTGGTTTACTCACCTTATGCTTCGTGCCATAATTTTCCTCAACCATATGTTAACGCGGTCACGAATGAACGCATCTTTTATGAAGTGTTTTAGTCTATACATTTAGCTTTGTAAAGTGGATATTTTCATTTTATGTTTGAAAATTATGTCCTTTATGAGATATAATTCCAAAAAAATCAGGAAAATACACGAAAAGAGCGTTAGAGATGTGAAACTAGTGGCGGTGTTACGATCAAAAGCAAAACGGGTAAACAAAGAGGTCCATCAGATGACCAGGACACATCATTAAGTGGCTCACTTGACCAAGGTAACTATGTGCTGTGATACAGATCGTAGTAAGCCTGTTGATTCGGTTGATGCTTGTGAGGTGTTTGTTGCTGGTGGTGACAGTGAAGTTCATGGTAAAATGGCGAGCGAAGGGGGCAACCTTCCATCAACATTCCGGTTAAGACAATATAGTTGCTCGTTGAGCGCATAAGTTGTATTGAACAGAGTCTAGATGGAATTCAGTAGTGTGAAAAGAAAGTCACATACTTTGAAAAAGAAATGATAAAAGTGTGGATAACGATTGAGGATTTTTTATGCTAAGGCTACAGAGGAGCGGGTAAGCCAACTGGAAAACAGAGTAGAATTTGTGTTCTACCCTGATGACCACTACGGTGCGCGATCAGGCGAGGCAGCGCGACGAGCTACAGGAGGTAACCTACCTTCAGTCTCAGTCGATGAGAAATATAACCTCATCTTTACCAACATCCCTGAAGATAATTCCTACGGAAATGAACAAGCGGAAGTGTCCAAACGGAAGCTGAAGGAGCATATGCAGTCAGCCCTTAAAATTTCGAGGGACATTGTGGACTTCGGAACGTGTTCACCGATCACCTGGTCATCCGATATCCTGAACAAAATAGGAATATTATTGCAAAGTTCACTTTTTTTCCAGGATCGCGAGCATGTTCGTCAGGAATGGAAACAATTCAATGGAACAAGATACTCCATGTTTGAATAATTTCCTAAGGCTGTATCTGACAAGCGCCGGAAACGTGTAAGGCATATGGAAGACGCTAGGGAAAAGGGAAAGCGTTCTTGGCTAGTGTACGATGCCCTATATATGAACAGTAAATCGGTAAGGGACTGGGGGGGGGCGCCGGGGATGAGCTCACAGTTCTCTAGTGGAACGTTCATGGACTTTCAAAAGAGAAACATCAATCATATTACTTTGTAAACAGCTCAGCTTCTTCTGACAATTTCTTTCTGTATGAATCATATACTAACTCTGATAGCAGTATGAGATCGCCGTGGCGTAGTGGATATGGTGTCCGCCTAGCGATCGGGAGGTAACGGGTTCGATTCCCACTGTGGGAGTGTTCTTTAGATCTCCCCCATAGACCATAGACACCAAGGAGAGAGCGTTTCACATAAGCTTAGGCTTGTTATGCAATCGAGCTTAAATAAATAGGTTTAAAAAAAATAATAGCAGTATTTCTTTTAATGGTCATAAATCACACACTTTTGGTAACTATGTTTGAAAAACCGTAGAGCTAGAAGCAATAAGCAGAGGAATTAATTTTTTTGTAAAACGATCATTATTATTATTATTATTATTATTATTTGGATTACATTAGATCACCTGTTTTTTTATACTGTTGAAGATGTCTATTTGGGGTGAAGAATCTCTGGCTTATAATTTTATAAATATTGATTTGTTTGAAACAATTGCTTATGATATTTCTGTATTTAATTCGATATGATGTGTACTTTTATGTTGTGATTTATACAGTAGGATTGGACATAAATGCGATTATGTCCATTATGATTGTATAAATAATACATTTGATAACCCTGACCATAATCCCGATTGAACACCCGCACGGGCCTCAGTTGATAATGTTCGAAATAGTCAAGGAATTAAATTGGTAGATCTGTAAAAATCTTCGTCGATGCCTATTTCGAATGGGGGCCTATATTTAATTCTATTAACTACACGTTTTGTTTGGATAACGGTTGTTCTATTATTTATTATTATTTAAATGAATTAGCGGCATTTTTCTCTAATAAAATGATTTTCCTACTGAACCATGTAATGAATGGACTGACTACGCACCGTTGCGCTTTTCAGAAGCATGCCCCAAACCTGATCAGAATGATAATCCACAGAACGATATTAAATGCTAGTGGAGCGATAAAAACGCCCTTCCATTCAGGCTTACCACGTTTTAACAATATTGTCCAAAATATTATGATTTATTACGTATTGATTCTATTAATTAAACAGTTGAATATTTTTTCTGATATTATTAGATCCGTGGCTAATCCATTGTTTTTATGTTCTATTTTGTCACTAATAAGATTCACCGCCCCCCCCCCCCCAAAAAAAAAACGACAAAAAATAATACTGTTTTAAAAAAGCAGATTGGTTTAATGATGACTGATACTATGCGCAAAAATATTACTTGCAAGCACTGAACCTTTTCGGTTCCGACCAAAATAACGCAAATGTAGTACTCTTACTGGAGCAAAATCTTACAAAAAAAAACTTACGGAAATATAAAAGTAACAGTTATAGGGACAAATAAAAGAAATTGAACTTCTGAAAAAAATCTAAACCAAAGGAATTTTGGAAATATCATAAAAGTCATCAAATATCTGACAATGCTGGCATTTTATTGAGACATTTAAAGAATACATTGCCAATGTAAGCAATTACTTGTTTAATTGTTACAACCAAGAATATTTTTGTAGACAACATGATTTTAATATATTACCTAGTTTTAACACTGAACTTGACAAGCCTATTACCGAAAGTGAAATACGATGTGCAATTTAATCGCTTAATCGTAATAAAGCCCCAGGCAATGGCAAGTTATTAAACGAGTACTTCATGGAATGTATTCATATTCTTGCCAGTCATGTATGTGATATTTTTAACGGGATTTTGAATTCATGATATTACCCAGAAGGCTTGATAATACCATTGCATAAAGAGGCGACAAACCCGAGGTTAATGATTATCGTGGTATTACACTTGTAAGTTCTTTGTCAGAATTATTTACTACAGTCTTAAATAAACGCATTGCAAAGTCTTGTACAGGCAATAACATTATTTCGGATGCGAAAATCGGATTCCGTAAAGGCCGTTTCACATAAAAAATTACATTCTGTTGTACAGAAATACCTCAATGAAAATATCCGGCTATATGTCATCAACGTGGAGATGCTGACATATTTTGATTATGTTTATAGAAATGCACTGTTGTTCAAAATGTTTGAAACTGGTATAAATGGACAATTACTTATACTTAAAGATTAAAGATATGTTCCATAAAGTTAAATCTTGTATTAAATTATGCTCTTCTTATTCTGAATATTTCAATTACGCTATTTGATATCGACAGGGAGAGTTGATGTCACTTCTTTTGTTTTCACTATTTGTTGAAGATCTAGAGTTGTATTTGCAATGTAACATTAATGCAGGCTTAAGTATTGATGATTTAACTTTGATTTTGTTGTTGTTTGCTGATGATATGGCTATTAAAGGTTAAAATCCTGAAGAAGCGGCATTTAGATCTTGTATGTTCATATTGTTGTACAAGGGGTCTGACTGTTAATACATAAAAAACAAAATAAATGGTTTTCCGAAAACGTGGAGTATTATTAGCAAACGCAAAATGGACCTATAATAGCCATCCAATTGAAATAGTCGATGATTTTATACTATTTAGGAACTGTTTTTAATAACACAGGTAATTTTTGAAAAAATGAACATCTCGATGGAAATGCAAGGTATTTAATCTTTAAATGTTTTATTTTCAAATGTGACGACTTTGACTTCGCAAAAAGTCTTTAGTCATCTTATTGATGCATTTGTAACACACATACTTAACGTTTCGTGCGAAATTCGGGGTTGTACCAAAATCATAGGAACTAGAAATAATTCGCCTTAAATTCTATAAACTATTACAAAGAGTAAGAAGAAATCCGTGTTCTGCTGCAGCATGTGGTGAACTGGGCAGATATCCACAGATACATGAAAACAATTAAATATTGGTACGCAATTTAACAGTGATATTATTATATTAAGGGTTTCTTATAATGAGGCTCTGCGTTAATGGCAAGAGAAATTGGGTATCAAATGTTAAAAACCTAAATGATTACGAGTTCGCTTGCGTGTTTGAAAATTACCACTATGTTAACAAGAGCGCATTCATCACTGAATTAAAACGTAGAGTTATAGATTGTTTTAAACAATACTTGCTACATACACTTGAAAGTCCAGTTTTAATATTGTACAAAGAATTTTAATGATTCTGAAGGTTAAGAATTTAATTCCATCCATTAAGAATTAAAACAGGCAGGTACAGTAATGATCGCATAGAAAGGGAAGAAATATATTGCACTTGTTGTAACTAACATGACATAGAAGATAAATACAGTTTTATGTTAATCTGCCCTTGTTAAAACGATATCATGAAAACATATATAAGATAATATTATTTCAAGTTACCAGCAGTATAGCAATTCCTAAACGTAATGAGAACATGTACTAAAAAGAAGTTTTGAAGTTATAAGTTTTTGTGAAAGAAGCTCTTTTAATCAGAAAGTCGTTATTGAATGTTGTACATAATTCAAATACGACCAGCTGATTTTGTATGTTCCGTGGGTTCGCTTGTTTGATTGTTAATATGATTGTTTGTTTTTTGTTTATGTATATAATCCAAACAATCAGATAGTTTACTATAATTACTATAAGCATAATGAACCATATGGTTTTTATATGTTGCATTTCAAACATTTGTTTGATACAAATAATATATTTTTAACATATATATGTAAAACAGACGTGTCTGATTATTTAATTTGCTGCCATATGGAATCTATGAAATATATGCAGAATATGCACAGATTTCCCTTTAAATGCGACCAGATAATAATGGTTTTACAACAGCTGGTACAAAAGTGATTGCGAAAAAAATATTCTTTCCTTGGACTACTCGACGGATGCATACATATATTTATTTTACAAACGAGCCGGGAAACACTTAGGAGCAGATCGACGGCATGAGCAGGTTTTTATGTAATCGTATTCCACGAGGTGGCATTGTCCAACATCAAAACGGTAATAAACTCAATTTGGAAAACCACGCATTTAATTGAATATAATAGACGTACCCGAGCGGTTTTAAACCCTATTGGATATATTGGTAACCTATTTTCTTGTGGTAAGTTTTCTTACTCTTGGGTATGGTTTTGCTGGTCAGCTGTTTAGTCTTTGAAGGGATTTATTAGAGGACAGACAATTTTCTTCATGAAAAATAATACTTTATTAATTCTCTAATCAGAATTTCCACTGCAGTCACGTAAGCGTGTGTAGATCGACCAAGAAAGAGGAGTCCATTGATTTCCACAAATTTAATGGAGCCTTGCCTAGCCTTGCATAGCCAAGCTTAACTACCTAATTATCAAATTGTTGAACTATCTGTGAATTATACATATCATATAAATATTAAAACGTGAAACTGGAACAGTCTTGAGTTTATATCGTCATCCTGTTTGGTTTATTACCGAAAGAACCAACACGTTATAAGGGCGACCAACGTTAAAAACTCACATGACTATCGAGAACAATAGTTGTTGAAGCGAGGATGGTAGTGTACTGCAGTGAAGTCTATACCGATTGCCAAGTAGAGACCTCTAGCAGTTTACATCGATATTTCACATCCAGCTATATCTTCGCTTATCGTTGGCGATTTGAAGCGTGCCTGTCATTCGTAAAGCTCATTCCTCGCAGTATTTTGGACCGCGTTTGACCGATTGCACCAGTTCAGGACTCGTCCATCCCATTACACCACGACCAACAGCCCGTTAGATCAGCATCATCTAGCCCATTAGACCAGGACCACACATCACAATAGGCTAGGATCACATTGACATAATAAGTACTGATTTGGACACTCAGTTCTATCAGTGGCATTTTGGTTCTAGGTGCTTAAAAAAATTCTGGCCATTTCCTTTCAACAGAGCGTGAGTACCATTTTGGTAGAAATTAAACTGATATTACAGCTGATCAAATTTTTACATTACATTTTCCAAATTGGGGGGTTAGGGTAAAATTACTGTAATATCTGGAAAACAATTTTTTTTGTGATATTGTAAGTGCATAAAAAAATCACAGAATTTCACAAAATGCATGATGATTAATTAATTGGTGATGGTAACTTACATTTCTTAATCTATTAAAAGTCTTCGTTGATCTTATACCTAGATTTCCTTCAGGTGAATTATTCATTGTGAAGCTTTTTTTTAATCAGTAAACAAATACAAATTTAAAATCAAGTACATGTATATACTGGAATGACGCAGGTTCATGTATCTACTATGCATTTGGTCTTTATAGGTCAAAATAAATGGTCGATTTATATATATATATTATATCTGTCAATTCATTGCCTTTATCAGTGTTCATGACTTGTTGACATTGACAGTCCTGCAAATGTTACACTATAGTCTAGCAAATGTTACACTATAGTCTAGACCTTGTAGTTTTTTAGAATTACCATTCGTGGTAGGGCATATGCAGGTCAACAAAACCTACTGCTGGTACCTAATTTCAAGGTACATGCTACATGTTTAACCAGAAAGGTAATACCATGGCGACTTCTCTTATTAATAAGGACAGTGAGCTCATTTTTTACAAATGTAATCAGCAAGGACACAGGCAATTAAGTGGGCAGGTTGATGGGTCGGACTCACACACGGAGGATACAGACCCACAATTATTTGGTGACACAAATGAAGCAGAAATTTCAGTTAATAATATTAGTACAATTGCTTTACTTGACGCAGGCAGCTGTGTGAGTATTGTTTGAAAACAATTTTATAACACTCATTTATCATCAGTCACAGTACAACCGTTGACAAATATACTATGATTGTGCAGTTGGGAATAGTTTACCTTTTGAAGGGTATATTGAAGTTGATATTCAAATTAAAATGGCTTACCTAAAGCAAAGAATAGAAATGGTATGTTTCTTGTTGTGCTTGACACCAAGTACTCCGTGAACTAATATTTTGCAAGAAATTTTGTCAGATCGTCAGTATCAATCGGTCGATCAATTTTTACAGAAAACAAACATGTACACTCCATGGTACAGGATAACTGAGTTATTTGCCATCAAAATTAAATGTTTCACCAGATGATGTGCAATTTAAGAAAATTTGATATTCAAAAGTGAATGTTACCCTTTCAAATTTTACATCTTATATCGTCACTATATCCCCAAGTGCAGTTTTATGTGAATTTACACCCGTCACCATTGCTGAAGAAGTATTTGAAAATATTGAAAAAAAATTGATCAGTTGAGAATTGATGAACATAACATACTAAATCATGAACAAAACGAATAATTAAAAGAATTATTAGAATTAAAGGCATATTTTCTGCATCTGATACTGATATGGGCCAATGTAATGCTATTAAACGCAGGATTGACTTAATCAATGAAACACCTTTAAAACAACATCATATAATAATTCAACATGGTATGATAGAGGAGGTTCATCAACATATTGACCAACTCCTAGCTAGTGGTGTCATGCGGCCTTCTAAATCTCATTTGAGTAGTAATATTGTCCTTTTTCAGAAAAAATAATGGTTAACTGAGATTATGTGTCGACTATAGGATGTTAAATCAAATGACAATGAATGATATATATGCATTGCCAAGAAGTGAAGACATTTTTGACTGTTTAAATGGGGCTAAATATCAAGACGTTTGATTAACATTTAGAACGACTAAATACTGTTTTAAATAGACTGCAATCTTGAAATTTGAAATTAGCTCATTATGCACTGGGATTGAAACGGATCCAGCTAAAATTGAAAAAGTAAAAACTTGGCCCGTACCTGAGAAATTAGATGAATTGAGATCCTTTTTAGCCTTCGCAGGATATTATCGACGCTTTGTGAAAGATTTTAGTAAAATAACAAAACCATTGAATGAAATTTTGCTTCCTACAGTTAACAAAAATAAACTAAAACAATCTATAGAACTGAAATTGACTGAATTTGAACAAACCACGTTTGATAAATTAAAATAAATACTTTGCTCACCACTTGTTCATGCCTGTTCAGACTTTGAGCTTCCTTTTGAATTACACATATGCTTCTAATAAAGCGCTGTTTTGTATCAGCAGCAAGGCGACAAAAAGCGAGTCATAGCTTACGTCAGTCGTGCTCATACTAAGTCTGAGCGCAACTATAGCGAATCTAAGCTTGACTTTCTAGCAATGAAGTGGGTTGTTACTAAGAAGTTCTCAGATTTGTTAGCCATGAAAACAACAATTCAGTTACTAATATCTTAACTACACCCAAGGTTGATGCAACAGGGCAAAGATGGGTTGCAGCATTAGAGCAATACAACTTCAGTATAACTTACCGACCAGGAACCAATAATGCCGATGCAGATGGCATGAGTCGTAACCCATAAGAAAAATTTGGTTTGAACAACAAAATGTCATTAAAATCGATGACCAAACAGTCAAAGCTATATGCAATAGCGACTCAGATATTGTGAGGTCAATAATAGAGACACTGACAGTGGCTAGTTTGCATATTGACGAGGAAACATCAACATTTGTCATGGATTGACACAGAAAGAGACATCCGACAGAAACAAAGACATGATCCGTTTTATTGATAGATGGTGAAAAGCTGTAATTGACCAGAAAATGCCAACAAATTTTTATTCTAAACAAGACTTAATTATAAGAAAACAATTTAGACATTTTAAGTTAAAGAGAGGCCTCCTTTTTAGAAACATTCAGACAGAAGATTAATTTAACAGTTAGGCATACCTGACTGTAACGAAGAAGAAATAATAAAAGGAGTGCACAACAGTGTATGAAATTCGGGAAAGGAGAGAAATACTTAATTAATGAAAGAGAGATTCTATTGGCCAGGTGTTGTAGACGATATAGAACAATGGAATAATGGTTCCGAACGGTGTTTGTGGAGAAAGAACATTACTAATCAAAGAGCTCCACTAGTTATCATTAAAACAAGATATCCATTCGAGTTAGAGTGTTTTGATTAATTGACACTTGAACTAGCTAAAGTGGCATTGACAATATACTTGCCATAACAGACCATTACACCGAATATGCTTTAGCTGTACCAACCAGAAACCAGACAGCCAAACCAACAGCAGAGACATTCTACATTAAGTTTATATTACATAATGGGATACCGACATGCCTACATTCAGATCAATGGGGCCAATTTGAAAGTGAAATCATAAAAGAGCTATGTAATTTAACAACTAAAAAAGAGCCATACAACACCATAGGGAATGCCGGCCCACAAAGATGTAATAGGACACTTTAAGATATGTTAGGAACACAAGAAAAATTAACAAAAACAGATTGAAAACACTATATCAACTCATTAGTTTATGCAAATAATTGCATTCCTCATGACTCAACTGGATTTTCTCGACATGAATTGATATTTGGTCGGAAACCAAAACTGCCCATTGATGCAGTATTTGAGAAATCAAGGGAGGAATTTTGCCACAAATGTACATATGAATACATGGAGGATTTAAGATCTAGGATGAAAACAGCACAACACATTGTAGAAAAACATGTAACTAAGACAAAAGATAAACAAAAGAAACAGCATGACAAAAAAAGCTAAAGCGGTTATGATTTCAGTGGGTGATCATGTTATAGTATGAAAGGTGTCATTTGATGGGAAGAACAAGAATATGAAGTGATTGATCAACCGCAAAAAAGATATTCCAGTGTGCAGAGTCAAAGAAATGGGTTCAGCTAGATAAAAAAAATATCCACATAAACTTGTTGATTCTTATTAAAAGTCAGAATGAAGTTTATGAAAGTGGAGTAACAGAGATTATTGGACTTGAGAAAAGTTCAAAGGTGTAAAAAGTGATTTCTGAAAAAGTAGCAACACGGAAGAAGATGGTGAAGATGGATTGGATTTTTTAGCTTCTACAAAACAGATTGGGGACGCCCAGAATTCATGCATAGAAGTGAATGTAGCAGATGTAGATCTACATATTGAAGGTAGTCAATACGAGGACCTTCAAGATAATATGAGGGACTTAGAAGGTATTGTTTCTGCTGAGCAGGCAGAAGAAACCATGGACGAACCTGAAGAAAGAACAACTGATGAAGCTGATGAAGAAGCAGTTGATATGACTGGTCAATGAGCCGAGATAATCCATGGCAACCGTATAGAAACAGTTGAAGAACCCATAGGCCATGACAATGAACAAGACATGCAGCATACAGACACAGGTCAAGATGTCAGAATAGAGATGGGTATTGTTATGATTTTCCGTTACAAGAAAAATGGTCTCTTCATCTAAAAAAACTGGACACAATGAATATGTTTATCATATTTGTATTGAATTTTTGTATATTATATATTACCTGCTGTTTGCATCGCATTACATTCATTTTTCGTAATTTAAAGAGAGAAAAACAACAGTCGTTAATTGTTAATAACGATATAATAATCTGTTGAACTATTGTACGTATAATTGTAGTATGAAACACAGTAGTATATCTTGTAGACTTCGGCGACAAAATGGAGTGTGGAAGACGGTGATATAGGTTAGTGTCGAAAACCTTATTTCATTTTACCTTACTCGATTTTAATGTGTGTGTGTTCTGCATTATATATATATATATATATATATATATATATATATATATATATATATATATATATATATATATATATATATATATATATATATATATATATATATATACACGAGGTGGAACATACACATATACATGAAAGGAATCATAATTCCACAATGGTAATGCTTCTTTAAACCAGTCTTCGGACCTGACATAAATGGTATTGAATTCTCTGTTAACCACCTAATATGTTTGCCCAATTTATTCTAGTTGGCATTGTTATCATTTTGCCTTAATATGATTTGTCCTTTTAAAATGTTTAGCTATGCAAACTGCACAGTTTTAGCTTTTGTTCACGATCACATCTGCGTTTATACACAACAACTTGCTGGTTCTATGCGGATTACTCCGTAAAGCTGGACACCATATCGCTTTCAAGACTGCTGGTGTCCAGGAAGTCTAGGTTCGCTACACACTCGACTCCCTTGTGGTCTGGCAGGAAGGCCGTTGCCTTCAGCTCTGTTCCTCGACAAGTCATACATATGTTCATCTTAATATTGGTCTCCTTGACGGATGGCGGAATCTCAATTTTTAGAGTACCAATATGAGAACAAGACTTTTCGTGGCAGAAAACAGGATTCTTTTGTGTGGACTTGTAAATTCTCCAGAAAGCAACAGGTTTGTTTCTATTTATGAGTGTGTAGGTGCTTGGAGTTGTATTTTCGCCAACTAGGACCTGCTCGTCGATCTCTAGATGCTTATGGAAACAATTGTCCACAACACGTTTACCATTGAATTCCTTCGGAGTTGCTCCTTTGTGTATGTTTGCATTGTACACGCTTCTTGTGTGCACGCCGTACGTGAATGGACAAACTCGCACGGCTATGATATTTTGATCCCAGCCGTACATAACCGCGCCTTTCAAAATTGCAGACCCGCCATGAGGTGGCGCGACCACACGGAGTTCATTCTTAAAGTGCTCTTTAACAACGTTAACTACAACTTTCGACTCTGAAAATCCACCTACCAACAGGATTGTTGAGATCATTTTCAGTTTCTCCTTACATCGCAAATCCTCGATATGAGCATTTATTTTGTCAGTAGCGTTTGCGAACAAGTGATCCATCAGTTTTGGCGTTAGAACCAAGTTATTGTCAATGAGTTTGCACATCCTATTTCTCAGATAATCTTGTTCAAAGTGATCATGCAGTTCATATTTTCTGACAATTTTGAATTTGGAAATCAAGTAGGCGGGAAAGGTCAATGTTATGTCTTGTTTACCCTCGTATCGTATCTTCTTCGCCTCAAAGTTGCTTTCGAATTCAAGCCATTGAGACGTGTTTTCCTTCTTGAACTTGTGAAAAATATCACTTCCCACCTGAAATCAGATGTTAACTAGAATTGTGTAGATTTAACGTAACATAATCTGGAAATAATGTGATGCATTAAAAACCACAGACCCGATAATAAATAGAACGTTCGACACATGTAGGAGCACAAAACAAAGAGCTACAATTGCGTCAATGATGGACATTGTGCTTCAAATTTCGATATGGTGAAAATCCTTTACTTTGCCTAACGTGGTGAAGAAATGTATATCTTCTTATTTATCTGCATGCCTACCAGATCACAAATATGTTGCTCGAAGGCGTCGTTGACCAGCTTTCCGCCCCAGGGACCCCCTGCTGCCGCGTGCAGCTCTTTTAAGCGCCCGTCCGTCTGTACCTCGTGTACGGTGGTGTCCACTGTGCCACCTGGTGGATAACATAGACAGTGCAAAAAATTAACACTAGCAACGTCTTTTCTTTCGAATTGTGTATAAAACACACATAAAATGATGACTGATAAATAAATATAGCACGCGTGTTATTTCTGAAAACTCAAACAAATATTTGAATTGAAAGTGGTTTTATGTTTACCTCCACAGTCTAGTACAATGTACATCTGTCCGGGATCAAACGCCTTCAATATGACGCCTTCGACGCCCGCCACGTTATTTAGCGCCATGTCCTTGCAGCAAATTGCCGCTGACTCCGGCTCTAAAGCGAGAACCAGTCCTTCCGCTCGGATTCCAGCCTGATAAATGAATAGACATGTATGGAAAGGTTTATTGGTTTGTTATTCAAACGTTTATGGTAAACACTTTCAACTGGTATTTAATATGAATGAACAACACAGTTCACGAAACAACTACATCGTTATACCTTCCAGATTGTGTGTATTGATATGTAAGAGGCAATCGATAGTAATACATGTATGTGTTTATTTGCTGCTTTCCTATTGTTCATATGGACTTATTATTGATTTAAAACCTGAAAACAAAACAGTCAAAATATCGACCAGTTTTGTTGTTTCAAAGTAACCAGTTTTATCATGTTTTCCCACAAAATTGATGAGGTATATGAAAAGGATCTTAATTGATGCCCACAAAATGTGAATTAATGTGGCCTAATGACATTGGTATTCTGGCGAATGTCTCTATTAAAAATGAACGATGCAAAAGCATTATGGTCGGTTACAGCTTATTTAGAGTGCGTCAATAAGTAATTGAAATCATTATTTAATTATCTAATAAATAAGTAAGTAAGAATAGAAAAAAAATATTGGGTCGCCGTGGCGTAGTGGATATGGTGTCCGTCAAGCAAACATGACGTCACAAGCTCGACTCTCACAGTGGGAGCGTTCTTACGATCTTCTACATAGACAACAAGTATTGTTCTACCGAAGAAACGGCTTAAAATTTTTTATTCAATAGAACTAGTTTTGACGTTGTAGGTTATATCTATCTCTTATGCGCCCTAAACACTCAACCTTCACTTGACCTGTACATTTCTTTTGACATGTGCTACCTCCATTCAGCCGGGGGCATCCAGGTTTGTCATACAAAGATTCTTGCTCAGTAATTTTTTGTTTGCTGCCTTACCAATATAGCGGCTGCCTTCATGAACTGTTTTGCCGAATCCCTCCAGATGGCAGGGACTGTGATGACCCATCGGACTTCCGACTCTGCATAAATAAGATAATCATTTTCATGACATTTTGTTTCTGACTGTGAAAGGTATGAATAAGAATATCTGAATAAACAAAGGTTCAACGTGATTACTTACTTTTTATAAATATTAAAACAGTAGTAACATGTATAAATCGTGGCAAATGAAAAACTTATTCACATTTATGATTTACTTATCATAGTAATTAAACGTAAGGCGAAAAGCTCAATCGTCAATTTGTATTTGCCACTTCAAGTTTTTTTTCAGTTTTGATTATGAACAGGTTTGTATACGGAAGTGGTTGATTCTTTGTGTATTCGTCATATTTCCGTTGCATTCGTCTCATTTCCGTTGTATTCGTCACTTTTAAGTTGTATTCGTATTTCCGTAGTATTCGTTATATTTCTGTTGAATTAATCACAAGTCCTAATATTTAGGTATAATATTCTGGCCGAAATCAAACAAAATGAGGACAGTTCACGCAAAACAACCAGAGTTAAAGGATTTTAAACAAGAAATATCTTTAAAAAAGATATACGGCGTTGATTGTGGTCGATGTTTATGAACGATCAAAAGTTATCTCTATGAGATAAAAAGTAGCGGATGCCTTTTTTCTGCGCAGTTCTTAGCTACATCACAAGCAAATCAATTACGGGGTGTTGCGCCAGATTTCATGGCTTATTTTGCTTTATGTGATATTTTTACTCAGATGTCTATATTTACAGAATAGAAAAACACAAGAAACATGAAAATAAACGAGTGCATATAGGTCAGCCGGCAATACTCGAATCTTATTTAATTGCATAATTATAGTATAGTGAATTATTGTGCTCATGCTTAATAAACTGGTCAAAATGGATAAATATTTCTAATTAATTTTATCAAAATTGGTCCTTATCATGCAAATGTTGAAAACATATTAAAAATCGATGATTGGCATACCACAATAATATTGCCGAATATCTTTATTTAGTATCTTTCTGATCAAAACAGACTTCAAGTGCACAAAGTTTACGAGACGGCGTTTATATAAAGATTTCTGCAACTGACCGCAAACTGACCTTGATACCTTGCGGATTGGAATGCAATGCATTAAAGTTAGGTAACAATTCTGCTGCTGAAACGACGGCTTGTTTACGCCAACTGTACTCGACCAAGGCAACAGCTGTGCCTAAAATATTGATAAAGCGACTAAACGAACTATTTACTCCATCAGACAAAAATAGCATAGATTCCAATTTTGTCCTTCAATGAAAAGGTCGCAACCCCTTCTGCGAACTCCGGTGATGAACTGTATATAAACTCTGACTTTCGCGGGTTGAAATGCAATGCAAGTAAGTACTAAATATGAGAATATAGCCTTTAGTATAAACGCTTTTGCGCTGGTAATTCTCTGAAAATAAAAGGTGAACGCACAAACTGTATTTATGTCGAAAATTGATTGTAAATCTGTTCTATCTATTGAGCCTTTTCATTAGAGATAAAATTGTTTCATGCAGTAAAACAGTGTTACAAAGACGCGGATATGTTTCCAATGTTCTGGTGTTATACTCAAATCAGCCAATGGAATAAATGAAGTGTATTCATTCGTACCTAGCCGCGGGAAATTTTATTTGCATATTATTGGATACTTACAAAGGTCAAGTCAGGGTGAAAAGCTGGCTTAATACAGCTTACGCCGAAAAATTGTCGCGAGGCCCGTTATGGTCTCGCTTGAATGTTGTTGTTTACAATATGTGTATTTTGTGTACTTAGAAAGCGTGCGTCTTAAATAGGTAAATAAATAAATGAAACGATCTTCGAGTTGTGTGCTTCTTATTCCACCGATTTACAAAATAAACGTATACGTGTGTGAGCTTTGACATTTCAATAGAGGGTCTTCTTTTGACATTTTAAAACATAGAAAATCAACCAGCAACTTACATAAAGGATTGCATAATGTCGAGATAAAAAATCGGACTAAAGCAGATCTAATACTTGTTTGCAGTTGAAAAATGATACGATACTCCGCGTGATGGTACTAATAAATAAACACGAGGTATATGTATACGTATTCAAATTGGACGACATCTTCGATTCTAAATGACAGCAATCAGTCACTTTAATTGGCGAACATACCTGATATATCACCAGTTTGTCCCCCATTCATCTTTTCGAGAAGTTCTTCCTGTTAAAGAAAGATATTAACATGCTTTCAACAGCAATACCGCATGTTGTTGGTGTTTGTTCTCCATATTATTGGTTTGCAACCAGGGTTAGTCAGGGATAAATGGAAATGGAAATAATGTAAACTGAATTGCAGATTAATAATGTCCATCCGATCTTATTTGTTACCCAGCTTAATTTCTTCACTCACCTTTACATACTTTATTGCTTCTTTAAAAACTGTCATTGCTTGCATCTCTTTCCCCGTTGCATCTTTTATATTTATGTCATTTGACAGATGCTAAAATAAAATAAAAATGTTGTTATGCCTTTGCAATAATTGTACTCGTAGCAACATGAAATCTTTGGGCATGATCAAGTATAGAAACAATCAACCCATTCGAATCTTGCTGAACTATTCACAACTTTTAACATCGAATTCGTGTCAATTTTTAAAATAACGATAATTTTAAACAATACATTTCTTTTATAATGCAATCGGTGTTGATATTAACATTGCGATGACATGTTCTGAATAAAAAAAGATGACAATTATGACCTGTAACGTTGCTCTTACGACCCAATAATATACTATGTGTCATGCGTGTCAATAGTGTTTCAAAAAGCGAATATATGAAAATGAAGAAATGTGACATGTATGTTCGGTGTATTACTTGTCATATTTTACTTCATAGATGAGTCAGATGAAGATAAAACACAGTTTTGACATTAAATTATCATGAACTGGAAAAAAATGAAATTAAAAGTAATTCTGAAAATAACATTTATCAACAATTCAAATATTAAATAATAAGCAGTACGCAAAGTTAAAGTGTAAATTCCCTTATTGTTGGCATGATCTGGTTTATGATTCTCGGTCGCTCATTGATGACAGCTTTACCGCGCGCTACTTTGAATGAATAAAGAACTAATTAACGGTGACAGAAATCTTTTACAATGTGCAGCTTGAGATGAAACAATAAAATACATGTAGTCAATACAAGCTCAATCAAATTACGAATAAAGTTTTCGATTATTTATTTTTTTAATACATTAATGTATCATTTTGTATTCTACATATATTATCGCACATTATCGAATGATCTTTGTTATCTACGCCCAATTGTATTTGTTCAAAACGATAATTTTTCCAATTACTAATCGGCAATTTATCACATGGCGGTGATGTTATGATATGCATGCTAAAACATATATACTAAGCAATGCACTTAATATTCAACATAAATACAAAGCACATTGTTAATTTTATTAGCTCGGCGTTTTCGGAGAAAACCCGAGGTATTGTCATAGCGTGTCGTGTCGTCCGCCGTCCGCCGTCCGCCGTCCGCGTCGTGCTAAAACCTTAACATTGGCTCTAAAATCAAAGTGCTTCCACATACAACTTTGAAACTTCATATGTAGATGCACCTTGATGAGTTCTACACGCCACACCCATTTTGGGGTCACTAGGTCAAAGGTCAAGGTCGCTGTGCCCCCCAAAAAAAACCTTAATATTTACAAATGCGTGAAACGGGATACATTCATAGCAGTGTTAAGGCCACAACAAAATGATTAAATGTTTGTCAAATTTGCAGCACCTAAACATCTTAAAACGGAATGAAAATATGTTTAGTTTTATTTTCCGCGCACATATTCGTTTTAATGATTTTGTTTAGTTTAGCCTACTTTTTTTACAACATAGACTGTTAAAACGTTTTGCATTATAAGATTGGTTTATGGTAAAAAAAAATGGCGGCGTTCGTTTGTCTAGTCGTGTCGACCAAAGACACACATGAAAATCCGGTGGCAAGCAGTATTCGCATCACAGATAATTTTAACTATTTATTTTTCTCAGCCGCATCTACATCATGATGTTAAATGTCGCCGGGATGCGTCCGTTTGGTAAAAATCTGTAATAAACTTGGTGCTATCGATACAATAAAAATATCAAGCATTAACATGCAACTGAGTGTCGCCGTTGAACTGAAAAAAAAACTTAAAAAGTCGAGTATACTTTTAATTCTACACGCCCCCATCCACTAGTTCAAAGTGTGACCCCAATGCGTTCAAAGTGTTGATCGTTAAGTCGAAGGTGTACATTATGCCCAAAAACATGAAGTTAACATAAGTCATGTAAGTGCGAAAGTAAAGAAACTTTCTGGACCTCAATACCTTTACTGGGATTTGATTGAAATTAAATAAAATTATTAATAATAAAAATTCACTACCAATTTCTTATTGTTCTTTCGTTAGGAAGTTTTGGGTTTTTTTACTTAACAAAACTTAAACTTCTCATTTCTAATTTTAACATTGCTGAACTAACAAAAGTAATGCATTCGATAATTGTTTAATACTATAACCTATGATATTGAGAACTAGTACAGATTCAAGATTATTATTATGCTTGATGTTTATTGTATTATTTATTTGTGTATGTCATTTAACTTTCATAGACACAAGACTGGGCTTTGTAACTTTGAAAGTGAAAACTACAGTGTACCATGTTAACATTTAGTAGTCATCACCTGGTATGAATAATCAGAACAACTGTTGGAGAATATGTTGTTTTCTTTCAAAAAACACATTTATTACTACGTAATCGTCTTGTGCTGGTATTTGGCAGATATGGTGCATTTATTGGGCAAAAAAATATCAATTTCCATAGACAATATAATAATATTATGTATTTTTATGTTTCGCTTTTCACTCGCCTTAGATTTTTTTTATTAATTTATTTTTACTTCGCAAGCCCACTAGATTAATTTATAATAAAAAAAAAATAGTTTTTTTTTTTTGGGGGGGGGGGGGGCTTAAATCCGCAGAACAAGTCTTCAATTTGTTGTGGCCTAAATGATCAATCATGACAAAAGGTGAGTACCATCACATGTAAATAGAGCAGAGTGGATACAATAATAAGAAAGAAGTCATACGCCAATATCTATATGCCATTTGTCTGCAAAGTTTGGCGGGTATATCGTTAGAGAAACGATATCTCTGCACACAATCTTAAAATAGTGGGACATCGTTGTAGTTTAGGAGCATTGAGCGATTCATGAAGGAATATCATATCTCATTGGATTATTCTTTCAGTGATAATCAATAGAATCGTGTACCCGTATTACAGCCAAGATCTCTACATCAACGGATGACAATAAAAAATATAAAAAAGACAATGACACTATAAAGATGGAACACAACTCACACAAAAGAGGTATTCTCAAACTACGTGAGTGATCAACCAGAAGATTATGGCGGAGAGCCCATCGACCCAAACTAGAATTCAAGCGAGTATATAAGAAGCGACCACCATCTACCCTCAACAAACTATGCCCTCCTAATTTATCAATCCAATACCCATGGAATCAGAACTATATATCTTCACCGACAAAACCACCACCATCAGCGACCGACATCATTCAAGGTATCAAGTTTAAAGTAACATATTTCACAAAATTGGATATACTTGAACAACTTGTTGACAGAATAAACGAGCGAGTCGACAAAAATGGAAAGTGAATCTAAAACGAGCAACAAACAAATCAACGACATCGTAAACGCCATGACTTTTACCAACAGCGGAATAAACAATTAAAAACAAAACGTAAATGATACTAATTCGAGTGTAAAAGTTCTTTCTGACCAATGTTTGCACATAACAGCAATCTTAGCAGAAATAAAACAATCTAAACAAGCGAATTGAACGCAAAGACAGACGGCCTTCTAAGAAGAAGCACGCGAGAAAACTTGATGTATATGTCCTCAGTAAGCACACGATTTCCCACCAGACAACAGTTATAGAGCACAAACATTCTTTATAATTATGTGACCTTGCATGATAATCCACAAAACACGTGTGTGAAGTTTCAATTGAATATGTGTAGTAAACGCAGAGATATGTTCTCGTTGCACATAATTTAAAGCAGTTAAAAAGTTGACGTATGCTAATGTATCAGTAAAGAGGTAATTGAATATTTTACTTTCATGTCCTGATGTGCGTGTTATTTTAACAAAATAAATGGTAGTTAACTAACTTTTGTCTTCATATTCGTCCGTTGTAAACATCATCGTTTTATAAGAAAATAACAGTTTGTTAGCAATAATGAGTAAAAAGAAATTAGCCCACATCGTCCGAATTAATAAACTTCATTTATTTAACGTGTTTTCATTCGGCATTGGTTTAGTAGTATTAGATAGAGAGAACAACATTAAACGTGGTTTGATTAGGAAAGCAAATTGTGCGATTTTATTAAAACACATACAGGTAAATGATGTAAATTCATCTTGAAGTGCCTGAAGTAGTAGTACTCGTTGTGTTTCTTCTCGACCGTCAAGTTCCGGTACTGATCCTCGGCAGCTTCTCCAAACGCTACGAAGTCCTTAGTGGGTGAAAGCAGAACAGTCGTGGGAACCTAAAATGCAACAAAACATCGCGCCCTCTGATGACATATATGGCGTGAATACGAAAAAAACATTAAATTACTAGACCAAAGTTTTGCAGTCTCGTTAAAATCAAATCCTTAGGTAAAGGATCTGACAACACCGATTTATAGGTAAGGTTCAGATTATCTTTCCATTAAATTGTCAACCAATCAAATACCTTGCTATGGAAAGTCGTTTTACTTTTATCTTTACTGCGTGAACATAATTGTATGCCAAAAACGTGAAAGCGACGACTAAATGTGTTACTATAAGGTCGGAACATTTGGAGAACGTGACCTCGTATGCGACTTAATCAGATCTTATCAGCGGAAAGTGAAGAAGCGTCAGACTGAAAATGATTTTACCGAGATTAGTCTGTGTCCTGCTTTTGACAAAATGCGTATATCCGTTTATTTTTCGTCATGGCTTTACAATTGAACACTTTCATTTTCTTTGAGCAATATAACACACAAACAATATTAGCACCATTACTTTAGACATCACTGAAAATTACTTTAGGCCATTGTGGAAATCACGGGGATTGTGAAGTAGTTTTCTAGAGTAATTTAATTGCCTTGGACTATGTCGTTCTTTAAATGATACCGATTTATCATGAACACGTGTTTGCGAATGCTATATGTACTCATCTCGGAGAAAAGTTAGACTAATGATAAAAGATCGCAAGAATGCTAAACCAACGTTCCTTCTTTTTCGTATTGTCATCACCAAATGCATTATTGTGATTTGATATTTATATGAAGCCTTCGAATTTATCTACATTTTCGTGTGACCGTATACCTATTACTGGCATAGGCATAACCTGTGTCCTGAATTTGTAAATAAAATATATTTTCCATAAATTTGTGGATGAAAAACTATGCCATTTAAATTTGACCATGACCAGACCCTGTATACAAGTTATTTTTTTAATTAAAAGTGTCATCTGTCTGGACACTGGATTTGTTAAAGGGGCCTTTTCACGTTTTGGCAAATTGACAAAATTGAAAAGAGTTGTTTCAGATTCGCAAATTTTCTTTTAGTTATGATATTTGTGAGGAAACAGTAAAACTGAACATTTACCATGCTCTAATATATCCATTATATGCAACTTTTGACGATTTAAAAACCTGAAAATTATAAAGCGTTGCAACGCGAAACGATTGAATAATTTTGAGAGTTCCGTTGTTGTCGTTTAATTTTGTTAAACTACGAAGATTGCTTATATAAATTATAATATACGTCCATTATTCATACTTGGCAGGATGGCCGAGCGGTCTATTTAGTCTTTACTCCAGGACGCCAGGGGTCACTGGTTCAAGCCCTGCTGAGGTTAACTTTTGTTTTGTTTTTTTAATTTAATTCTTGATTTTTTACTGGAGCTTCTAAGATCCAATGTTTACATTTATCAATATGAAGCACTTAATGACAAACTTCAAAATATGCCAAAATCTGTGAAAAGGCCCCTTTAAGTTCTGTTTTGCATTTTGTCTGATCCTCATTTGCATAACGCAAAATACTTCATAACAACTTAACTTAAAGCAACTGTTTTTGTCAGGTTTGAAACCGGTATACGGGTTCCATTACAAATCCTTAAAAGTGAAAAATAAGCATTCGTTACCTGTTTTTTCACCTCAATATCGTTAGCAGCGATAGGACGGTACTGTGCAGGTCGGAAGTAGTACGCGTACCCGGTGTTGGTCGTACCAAAGTCAATAGCGGCCACGGCGGATGGCTTCCGGTGCGAACTTTGGCGTGACTTAGCACGTGCACCATCCATTGCCACACTTAACGGGTACTGAAAACAAAACACTAAAGATTTCACAAAAATCGGGTACAACAATGACTAATACAAGTGGTAAAATCAATTGAAAATAAAGATATATAGTGCTTCCTGCATTGTATTATGTACTTCGAGACAGAAAGATATAATAAGTTAAGTTTTGCAAGAGCAAGAACGTTTTTGATTTCTAAAGAATTCGAGTTAGTTGTGCACAAAATGATTTGTTAAAGATAATAGACCAATAAGCATTGGCAACACATGTTCTTGGAAACCTTCAAGCTACCACTCACATATGGAAAATGCCTCTTTAGTGTTTAAATATGGCCTTTTCAGGGTTGTTCACTGTCACTATTGAAATGTCTCCATTTTCAGTTCGTCCATATGCTATAGACAGAATTGTATGACCAATTAATTACGTTGACAACTGTTAAACAAATTGTTTTGATATAATTAATGAAGTAAAACAGGAAAGTCGCATGTATACACTGATAAGGACAACAATAACTAAAACACGCCTATCGCTGAAACGCCTGACACGTAAATCGTGCAACTACTTAACCACAATACGAGTGGAACACAATATAAAATAACATATCAATATAAAAGTGCGCCGATGTTGCATCACTGATTTTAAGTGTCCTATGTCAGTCGGTTCGGTTAATTCACTATAAGGTTTACGAAAACAGATCAATAAGTGTTTATGTGTATCTAGTTTTCTTTTGCATAACCATGAGTGGTTTCCTTATGCAGAGTTCGCCAGTTAATTTCATTTCATCGCGGATCAGAAAGTGTGTAATAATGTTGCTCGGGTGAATATCTAACCATTTGTAAATCACATTTCGTTTAAACAGAATTTCTATTCTCTTTCAACAGACACAATTAACAAGGGTAACTATTTATATGGTTTCACAAACCTAAATTATAAAGCGTTGCAACGCGAAACGATTGAATAATTTGGAGAGTTCTGTTTTTGTCGTTAAATTTTGTGAAACTACGAAGATTGCTTATATAAGGTATAAAATACTTCACATGTATGTACTCGGCGGAATAGCTCAGTAGGCTAGAGCGTTTTTACTTCAGTACTCTGGCAGGACTCCAGGGGTCACTGGTTCGAAACCTGGTCCGGGCAATGTTCTTTTCCTTTTTTTAATTTTATTCTTGATTTTTTACTGGAGCTTTTACGATCCAATGTTTACATTTATCGATATAAAGCATTTAATGAATAAGTTAAAAAATGCCAAAATCTGTGAAAAGGCCCCTTTAATCGGCTTTTTCAAACGTTCACGTAATCCAAAATACCCATGCTATCCATAAATTTCATTCAACGGTTAAAAATATCGGCACAGTCACAAATCTTATGGTAAATAAATATCACCTCGGTTGAGCTTTGATGCTTTAAAACTGTATATAGATTTTACCTTGCGCTTGTGCCTCAGTTTAATATAGTGATCTTATTTCGATCGATATTCTCATTCATCGCGTGTTTACGACTGATTTAAGAAGGGTAATGTCCCATACCGAAAGGACAAGATATAATTACATTCTTTACATAACTATGTACTCAGAGGAAAAGCGTCAATCAAGGAATGTGGATGACCATAACATTAAAAGCTTATAATTAACGCCTTAAAGGGACACCTGTACAGTTTCTATAAAACTTAATATTAGTCCAATACGAAATTTCTTCATGATTATAAGGATGCATGTGTGCAATTTTTACAATACATGTATTGTCTTGAGACAATTCAGAACTCGAAAATGTTTATTTAACACTAGTACAAGAGCACTTATGGTGTCATCATCTAGTTATACTATGGACGTAAAGCAAAAAAGAATCAACAACAACATATTGCAAAACAATACACTTTATTTTTATTTTTAACATGTTTTCAATAAAGAATCGATTCAAAGTTCATGCATGAATAGTGTACACATATTATCAAAATGGCTGCATTAAATAGGTTTTATTCCCTTCTCAGCTGTCATTGTTTTATTGTTTAAGTTGTCAGCAGGTGTATTAGTTCTCCTTAAACCATAGCTCTACTTTATAGTCAAATACATTTTTTCAGCACACATATTCTTGTTGTCCAGAAAAAAACTACGGAGGGAAAAAGTGAAGCATGTTGTGCCTCATCGTTTCTGTTGAACCTACCAGTGGTGGCGAAAAAACTGGAAACGTAAGAATGGTCGCGCACATGACTGTGTCTGCAATCAATCGTATGACGGAGAGTGTCAGCGGTGAGAATGGACTCAAGGAGCTTATTGCAGAGGGCAGACCTGTTGAAATTTTAGTAGATGACAGAGATAACACTTAAGTAGCTCATATGAAAAGGTAAATTAGCCTTACACAATAGAAACCTTTTGACAACAATCATGTCGTGAAAAATGTCGGGAAAGAACTGGATTCCTTACATCACACCAAGAAAGTGAAAATCAGCAGGACAGTGATTGTGTATATTAGTTTTGTAATGTTGGACTGAAATTGGTTGCATATTCTTTATATTATTGTGCAACTTGAAATAAAATGTGTTGGAAACAAAAACTTCTATGTTCAAAGATTGTATGTTCCATCTGCCATTTGTTTTGTGCATATAGGTTTTTTAAATGGTTTCTTTAGAGATTGTATTTTTATGTTGTTGTTTTTTCGAAGGATTACGGCATCACTTGTATGTTTGTATATATTATGCATTTATATATAAATACGCACTAAAAAGTGTTTTTTGTAAATAATTTTTATAAAAATTAGAAAAAAATAGAAAAAATGGGGTTGAAGACTTAAAATGAAAAACGAAATTGTGTGGTAATTTTTTTTAAGTTTGTATGCAGAATACCATACCGATAAGAAATATGTGAAGGAAGAACACAAAAGAAAGAAAAATGTACTATTATAAAGCTTATACCAAAGCGTTGCATTAATTACGAACACAAAGTATACACTTCTTTGTACGCACGAAGCGTCTGCGTCCGGGTCGGGTTGAAGATTTTCGGTAAGCTAGATCTTCAGAAATGACTGAGGGGTTTCGTTTAAACTGGAACAAAATATTAAACAAAATAGTTCGCGTCTAAACACGAACCCATAGGACTTAATTGTTTATTAATGTGTTTTCCAAAATATTGTCTCGTTTATGGTATGTGTTCGAGTATACTTTGCGAACCTACTTTGTATGCAGGTACAAGTTTTCGGTAAACTAGTTTCTCTCGAATAGCTTTCATTCAAATTTATCCAATCAAAACAAATGTACATTGAAGTAATCCCTTCGGGCACATTTGTACGCCCGTCTACTTTGAATACTTTGGTAAAATAGGCGGCCTTCTTACATTTAGACATATGAAAAGGTGCAACATTTTCCGTAAACTAGTTTCTAAGGCATGTCTGCAGAGATTTATTGAAATGAACACAATATATTCCTATAAATGAAACCAATGGTAATTTTAATTTGAACATTTTAAAGTAAACGTATTTTTCTCATTTGAAATGTACTTTTCCAGCTAAACAGAAACATCAAAATTGTTCAAAGTCCGGTTTCCACTCAATTTATTGTGAGCGAATTAAACCATTATAATAATAAATCATATACAGATACCTTGTATCAAGATCAAGGATTGCATGTTTCATACATTGTATATGGACCAAGCCTGGATTGCATGTTTCATGCATTGTATCTGGACCAAGCCTGGATTGAATGTTTCATACATTGAATCTGGCCAAGCCTGGATTGCATGTTTCATACATTGTATCCGGACCAAGCCTGGATTGCATGTTACATACATTGTATCCGGACCAAGCCTGGGTTGTATGTTTCATACATTGTATCCGGACCAAGCCTGGATTGCATGTTACATACATTGTATCCGGACCAAGCCTGGATTGCATGTTTCATACATCGTATCTGGACTGAGCCTGAAATAGCATATGGATCTTGTGTGTGATCAATGTCAAGTTCGCGTTCAGTAATAATAATACAAATATTCATGCTAAATCACTCGCAAAATTCGTTTGGCTAAAGTAATGAAATAGTATCGTAACTTATATAAATACATCGCTTGAGATGCGTGAATTCAATGTCACGATAACTTAAATTAGCGAAATGGATTTCGATAATAATAAAAGAACGCATTGAGTAATTACAACTACCTTTGGATCGCACATTCTGTTGGTGAGGTAAATATCAAAATCTCTGCTAGTAAATATAGAATAAATCCTTTCGTGGTAATTAAACTGAATTAATTAATTCTTAATTGTAAGACTTTAATACGGATTGCGCATGGGATGAGTGACATCAAGATCAAAGTCCTGTAACTAAATAGAAGACACATGGTTTCGACTTATAACTTTAGTTTCTGGGCTTTCTCTTACTACCGTTCATGAATATACTCTTCTGTCGCCGACAGCCGCCGCTTCGTCAACTTGGTTATCCTCGAACGCTGTTGTACCGCAAAGTTCCGCCGCCGCACACTCTTGTCTACCACCAACATTCGCATCGCGCACGCTGGGTAACTGTGAACTTTCGCTGACGTGTATCGTCCGTTAATATTCGGAACTTCCCCTAAGCTTGATCAACTGCCTATGACCGCAACAGAGCAAGAAAGATTGCGTCCTACTGTCGTCGAATGCCCTCAATGAGTGCTTCTTACCTTGCAGTGACTTCAGGTCCGCCACTGGTCATTCGTCTTCGTCCAACTAAACCTATCTTCGCAAACCGTCGCTTGAACCAGAATTTTGGATATTTATTCAAACTTGAGCAGTTTGCACAGACTTCCCAGGTTTATTTAGCCTTCTTTTGATGGTAGTATATTGAATTGGCAACGTTGTGGGATTCGTTTCAAACGACCGTACATTTTAATCCTAATTTACAGAGTTTCAGCAAGTTTGAAATCCCAACTTGAGCATGCTGCTGCTCGCAAGATTGATGGATTAAACTAAACTAACAACTGCAAATTATCACTCGGAAATTGATCTAATACGATAGAGATATAGAAAAATTTACAAAAATCGTTCATGCCAGCATGAAAGCCCTCGTACGAATGCATGGTATAGCTTGAGAACACAGCTTTGAGATTAATTCGTATGTCCACTTACATATTTTGTGTGTGTGTGGGGGGTGGGGGTGGATTTCCTACAAACCGGTTTGAATGTGTTGAATGAGTGCTTTGCAATTACGGTTCCGAGGCGATTACGCCCATTGTGTTAATGCCCATGCGTTTGTTATGTACGTGTGTGTCTTGTCAAATGCATTTGTATTGTGCCTCACTGCTACGGTTATTGGTTTCTTGACATATCTAACTCTTACAGTGCTGGAACCGAATTTTGAAGGCCTTTGCAAACAGTTTGGATCCAGATGAGACGCCACAGAACGTGGCGTCTCATCAGGATCCAAAAATTTTGCTATTCTGATAGTATTCTTTAAAAAAAAATCAAAGAAAATGCTAATTTTAGAAATTCAGCAGACGACATTTTTGCAGACGACAAATTTCCCAGCATGCAAAGGGCTAAAGGACCGTAGTGTTTAATAAGGTTTCTCTCTTGCTGGTGCAGCTGAAGGCTTACTTAAAGTGATATTATGTGCATCTAACAGTATATGCTATGTTTATAGGTGTCTATCGCAACCCTTGTTTATTTTTGGTGTTTTCACTTCATTTACACTTATATTTGTTAATGCAGCATCAACATACTAACACAATATCCCGGAAATAGAAAAATAATGCATTTGAATATCAACCGTACTTTCGTTTTACAACTGACAACAGAAATGATTCGATGTACGATGTGAGTCTAAATGTAGTTTTCATGCAGATTCGTTCATACGACACAAAGACACAATTTTGTTTTACGGATCATTTCGAGGACTGGGTGAGTCATGTAAAATATCAAATATAATATATATTTTTGTTAACAACTGGTAGCAAGATGAGTTGTAGATAATTGGTCAATTACCACATTATAACTAACTCTTTTGACCTGTTAATTCTTTTCAGCTCAATTCAACAGTGAAAAATGCCCATAATATCACTTTAAGTCGTATTTTATTTACAGTGATTTGTTGGTATATGGTACTTATTAACAAATTCGTAATAACTGGAAGAGTTTTGAGTAATTATAATAACAAGGAAAAGATATTTAAAAAAATAGCCAGCTCTTGTGTTCGAACCAGGGACTTATTAAAGCCAAAGCAATCACGCTTCAACTACACCATATAGGCTTTTGAATGTAGATGGTAATAAAATACCGTTAATAAAAGTTCTTTGCTCAAGCATAGACGACAAGCTTCGCAAAGCTTTATTACTTTTCCGATTTTGAATATTGATTATCAATAAACGAAAAAGAGTGTTTAATATTTTTCTTTGTCATGAATATTATTTTCCTCGTTTGAATATAATGAATACATTCTTGTATAAAGCAATCTCAATCTTTTTGAAAACTGTAAACAAGTCCCGTTAACAAACAACGTATGCAATCCATGGAATAACTCATAATTATATGCGAAAGCGTGTAAATAAAAATAAACTTGTAAACTTGAAAATAAAAAGGGCGATAACATCGATTACAAATACAAGCTATATTTTCCGGACATAGTTACCGTTCGCTACTTTCACCGTAAACCATTCAGCCCTAATGACCAGATATTAAAAAACAAAATTCACATGATGAAATTAGTTTTTCGTTTCTTATTTACATTTGCTTGTATATACAGGCTTAGCAAACATTTGTTGAGTATATGCCATTATACCTCATAAAATATTAAATATGAAATAGATTAGTAAGTATTAAGCAGTATTAAAGCTATTTTTGATATACGTGAAAAACACAGACTTGACTGAAATTTTCATTCGCAATGACTGAAACAGAATTGATTATCGAGCTTATTTAAACACTGAAGACGAGAACATTATCGCCAAGAGCTTAGTTGTCTAATAGTTGATACCTGCCCCCCCCCCCCCCCCCCCCCCCCCTTGACGTCATCAGCAGTAAGTAAATCTTTTTTGACCACGGTTTGAACGAGAGTGTTTTAACGCGGATGCGACATTACGAATCTATTGTATGTCGAACTACGAGCTATGATATTCCAAACAAGTAACTTTGTATAAGTGTGTAATATTTTAACCCTGTTGGTCACTAGCAAAATGCTAATTCATTAAATTTTAATAAGGCATGTTTACAATAAAATTTGATTTAACCCAACGTAAGAAATATGTAGCTAGTGCGGTGTCACCTAAATCTTTGTGTTGTAACGTTTTGTGGAATTTTTTCGTTATATTAGCCGCTTTTTGAGAAAATGGATCCTATACTATATGCGACAGACTTAGCTCCTTCGTAAAGTCTAGTCAGGAGCACTTTGTCCGCTTATGAGGCTACGATACATATGTGACTTAATAACGGAAAGGGTAGCTGCTGAATAGACTTCGTGGATATACATAAGACCAATTTTAGCATGACGCGACTCATATATGATAGTATATTGTCTTCATATTCGTGACCGTTTTTTAACACTTGAAAAATCGCGACTAAAGAAATATTGAAATTATTTAATAAAAATCTCACAAACTAAATAAATTCGCGAATGATAAGCATGACCGTGGATGGTTGTAACAGCGACAGCGAATTAAAAGAGTAATAGGAAAATATGCGTGAACTTTCCATAAAAAAAATGAAATCAGCTAAATAAATAAGAACAATATCTATCAACAGTATGATACATAAGAATATACATGTACTTATAAAGCACTCTCGTAAAACATGACATGCTTCATCACAACACATGCTACATTAGCAATATTGTCTGAAGGTAAAAAGCAAGTATTAATAAGCATTGCCTTGACATCGCATTTCACAAATTAGCTCCAATATTTTCATAGATATTCATATTATCATTTTCTACATATATGTAACTCAACTGATCTGGACGTCGTCAAAGTGTGCGAACATGTGCCAACCCAATTTTTTAATTGATAAAAAAAGCAATTGTTTTCGACGTACTTCTTTCAGCTCTCGTTTGATAATGATAATTTATATTAAGCCAGATTATTACATCCCAATCCACTTCGCCAAAGTCTCTTACTTAAGAGACTGCAAACTTACTGCAATTATTAAACCTATACCAATAACGGTTACTGACTTTTAAGGATTAAAAGTTGTAATTATTTCTTTTAAATAAAGTAATATGCTTACTTGCATCTCGGGAATAAAGTCGATATTTTAACAAAGCGCGCGCAAACTTACACAATCAACCACATGCCATCTCGCAATTATTGAGGTTGGAGCGTACACATTGTATGTGCGCGCTTAAACAAACAGTTAAACCGATACATTTACCCACAGTTTGGAAATCGCATTTTTTCAGTGAACGTCACGCGCCGATAGTGTATGTTAACGAATGTTGCATGTTCACATGCTTGATTTATGATCAATCGATATACAAATCACAAATTATCGTACTCCAAAAAATGATCACACTATTTAAAAACGTGCTGGATATGTACCGGTAGTTGGTTTCTTGTTCCTAGTTTCTTATTCGAATAACGCATAAAATTAACCAAAGTGTACCACATATAACTGATTATCAATCTATATGTAAGATATAGACTATGGTTAGGCATTATAGATTATGATTCAATATGCCTCATGGATCACACTCCTTTACCCAGGTATCATTGTAAAGTGCTTTATATGTTGAAATCAAATTTTACAAATCTCGTGCACACGGAAAATAAAAGTTTGTGCCCTGCATCCAATTATGTATATTCGGCGGCCAAGCAAGGCGAACCAGTCTCCTTTTTTTAAACAATGATATTTGGGACATTGGAGTTCCTTAAACATTTCATGTAATTACATTATCAGCATTTATGTAGATAGATGTTTGCCGATCGCATTGCGATATTTTCAACCGATCCACGCAGTTCACACTATCGGTTAAATAGTATTATATTCTATCAAATGGTTTTCAAAAGATAATGGTCGTCGATTTTACACGCGCTAATAAGTAACGTCATCTTTTGCTATCATTTTGGTTCGTTACCATCGTCCGTTATAATCGTTGACATCAATGTAATTTTTTCATGGAGTGTACATGTGTAATTTCTCAACTCAACGGTGTGCTTATTCGCGTTGTATTAGTGGTAATATGTAGCACATGCAAAAACATGTACATGAGACTCGTCCATGTTTGCATATACCGGCATTCTGTATATTGGTTCATACACTTTCTCTGTGCATCATTTAAATCAATTTTGAAATGCTTGGAATCCTGACCTGATGAAAAGAAAAACGTTTTCATCTGAAATGCTTATGCTTGTTACTTTGTATACGTACGCGGAAGTGAATAAAGAAGCTGCTGTACAAAAAAGTACACACATTATTAATGCACAGACATATGTAAACAAAACACGATATTTAGCAATGAATTTTCATAAGCTTAATACATGATTTTAAAAGAAAAAAAAGAATACTTGTCTAGGAAACAATTCCCTTTTCCGCGGACTGTGTGGACTATTTCTCAAGTATCAGAGGGGGTAATCACGTGACAAACAAGATGGCGACGTCCATGCCGAGGCAGGTATTTTTCGTCGTTGTATACCCTTTATTACTTGTATTATTATTTTATTATTCCGCCCACTTTCCAGCCATATTAGAAAGAAAGTTACTGACTTTTATTTCTAAGTAATATTCGCTCTATATGTACTTTACTCGGTGCAAAATTTCTGACCTAATTAGGGCTCCACTAAGAAAATTTGCACCGAGTAAAGTCGAGATATACAGCGAATTTAAATACGAAATAAACGCTAATCACCTTTTTACTGATATGGCTGGAAAGTGAGCTTCATTTAAAAAATAAACAGATGTAATAAAGGGTATAAAACGGCGAAAAATAACTGTCTCGGTATGGACGTCGCCATCTTGACTATAACGTGATTACCCCCTCTGAGTATGTCATCTATTTTTTCACATCAATATTCGAATGCGCCCTTTGCATATTACAGATAATTATAAGCGGCGAAGTTCACCTAGTAAATCCGGAGCTTAAGTTTGTTCACGAAACCCCAAGTATTTGCTTACACAATTTGACGTGCAATTTATCAACTTAGATAGATAAAAAACATACCCAAACTTAGCAGCCATATCACGGCCGTTGATCACGAGTGCCACCTCTTTTTTGAGATAAATTAATAAATGAGCCAATGCTACTTCCGAGGTGGCGCTCAGGCCCAGATGTTTTGAAATATTATATTCAGCATTTGGATTAAGGGACACAAATCATCGTTTCAAGAAGAAGTAATATCTTATATTTATTTCGTGAATTATCATACTGTATACAAATATTCGATGAATTATGTTGATAATATGAACATTAAGTTATTGGTTTTATTGAGTATTACAAATTGTTGGTATATATCGTACAATATGTTTTATTCATGTTGGTGACTTTTTAATTGAGTAAATCACTAATATATTTTTAAAAAACTACATCTTATTTATTATAGAATGTGTTCATGCTCTGTAATGATTTGGGCCTTCGTATGTACGTTGAAAAAAAAATAATTTAATATAACAAATAACATTATCTATCAAATGTACGTCATGTGATACTGTCATTGCGATACTATTGTTAATTGATACATCCTGTATTGGCGGCTTGGCGCATTCTCCTTTCATTAGCGCCATCTCCTAAGCATCTCTTTTGGGAAAATGCAAAATTATCTACTTCGTTGGCAAGAAGCCAATATTTTTGCGCATGCAGCATTAAATGTATGTTGTACGCAATCGTTTGATGCCGTTAGCGATTTAATTGGGTGGAAATTTGCTCGTCGCCCAGGAAAAACTCATCGACATGCTTTTTAAAACTCCACCATGCCAAAGATATAAAGGTTCTCACGTTATAATTTGGGTTGAGAATGTATGTTTCTGTACATTTTTTGATGAATTAATCTTCGCTAAATCGCACTACATTGTCCGATTTTAAAAATAACGAGAAATATGTTGAATTAAAACATATATAACCTAATCATTTTGTAAAATTATCCATGAAATTTAAAAACATCCGGGCCTGAGCGCCACCTCGGAAGTTGCATCGGCTCATTTTTTAATGCATCTCAAAAAGATGTGGCGCGCGTAATTTACGGCCGTGCATATGAGATGATTGGTGGTACAACTAAATAAAAAAGTAACAATTAGTTTATAGGTTAAATTTGATTGTACCGAAAAATGAAATACATTTATTATACGATTTGAGAGCATACTCATTGAGTATTTCGACTGCACGTTCAAGGGAAAATAACTAAAAAAGTACTTGAAGCAATTTGCTATCTCAATAGTTTTGCTAGTAATACTTAAGAAAAATAGGCACCTTAGTTTTCCCACATCTTGAGGTCCCATTTGAAAACGGTGAAAGCTTGTGTAACGCGTCTTTATATGGGCTAAATCATTTTACTGGTTATCGAAACCATTATTGTATAAATACCGTGACGTTTGTAGTAATACCGTGACGTCACTACGTGACTGTCATCTGTTTAGGGATGCGTCAGTTCATTACCAAAATGTGCATGTAACATAGGCACGCATAGTTAATCTTTATCTCACTCCGTGTAGTAGAGTCAACATTCACAATACATGTACTATTGTATTTTGCCAAAAGCAAGCATTAATGATTATGCGAATACGTAATACTAATCCATTCAATTAACTTATTCACCTTTTAATTAACTTTTTCACCTTAATTGATTTATTTTTAATAAGAGAGCTGTATATTTATTTTCAAATCCATATTCAATTAATTATATTATTAAAGAAAAACATGCAGTTTGATCTGTTAGTCCAACTTGTTTCAAGACAGTGTACACGTGTACAGAAATTTACAGATTAATCTCAGATGGTATCACTTTTTATATTACCCCTTTTTCGGCGATTATTTGAAGTTTAAGTAGGTCGTTTGGGATTAGTAAGTGGTCTATTTTCTTCGTGATACATATTTGCGCTAATCATCTGCGGTTAGTGGCTTCAGATGTTGGTTGGTCATTTATATAGCAAATGGAAAGAAGGTGAGCGCGTACCACTGTTGTAAACAAATGTAAACCGTGGCTCTCTTTGAATATGCACCATCAGCAACAATTGAATGTATAATGTAGTTAGGAACAGTTTCTTCTAGTTATCGTTTTCCCTCTATGTGACAGCTGTCAAGTTTGAATAATAATTTGTCGTGGGACCATGTATCAAATTCCCTTGAAAATACAATTGTTATCATTTGAATCAAGAAAAACAGCTCGGCAATTATGAAATCTAGTACACTGCATTTTTTCTAGATAACAAATAATGCAACATTTTGTGAAATACTAACAATTCCAATATATGTGTCTTGTTCTGTGAAAATTGGGCAAAATGCATGTGCGTAAAGTGTCGTACCAGATTAGCCTGTGCAGTCCGCACAGGCTAATCTGGGACGACATTTTCCGCTTTAATGGTATTTTTCGTTTAAAGAAAGTCCTTTATTACCGAAAATCTAGTTTAAGCGGAAAGTGTCGTCCCTGATTAGCCTGTGCGGTTTGCACAGGCTAATCTGGGACGACACTTTACGCAAATGCATTATGGCCAGTTTTATTAGAACAAGACATATATAATGAGAGGATTCCGTTTTGATAGAGCTGTGATCTCCAACACTATTAAACAATAGTGAGTATGTGCGTGTTGTTTTTTTCGAATAAATTCTGTCTCGTGAATGTTCTGTATGATGATGTAATTAAATGATATTAAATAAAACGATTTTATGAGTATTATTTTCCTTTTTTTTAAATATAATGTTTACTTTTTTTTTGATTATATAAATGTATACTTTCTTTTTGGAATATATTACACATTTTTTTATCTTTCAATGTTGTCAATCTTTAATCAATTCCCAGTACAAACGGAATGTTTAATTCAAAAGTAATCTAAAAAAAATATATGGATTTTATAATTGAATTTTCTTTACATATAGTTCTGTGTTCATTTTTATTTAGTCAATAAAGGATTAGTAAGCTCTTTTCTGTATTCCTGTCGACGGCTCCTTTGCATAAATAAGGCGTAATTGTCCCGAAATTCTTACATAGATGAAATGCATAAAAAATGCTATTCATTTATTGTAATTACAACGCAATCTATATAAGAGCTGCAATTGTTTACGTTAAAAGAGCGACGACAGATCTTTATTCGCTGCATACGATTCTAGTTTCACTTTCAGTTTCATTATCGTCGAACTCCACAACATCGACGTTTTCACCAAAAAATGACGTTATTTCACTGTAGACGAATGAAACACAATATCGTTAAGATTTGCGCACTACAATTACGTCATTCTGCCACTTCTTGATGAAAATGGTCTTGCTTTTTTATGAGTTAACTTCCACCTTGGTTAATTGGGACAAAAAATTAGTCATGTGAGCGGATTATCCAATCAGATTGTTCAAAAAGTTGTTATTATTGATAATTAAATTATAAGAATAAAGAAGATATACTAATAGAAAGTTTCATCATTCAACACAGAGAACAATAAGTAATTGCGCTTTGTTCATATTTATTAGCTATAATTGTATATTAAGAAATATGTCAACAAGTTTTTAACAAGGGAGATAAACATTAGACAACAGTATTAAATAGAAGCCAGTAAATTGAAAAATATCAAAACGAATTGCAAACGCGTATATCTATTTATAAGTAAATTTTTCATCCAATTGTGTGACCGATAATTCTAGCTAATACAAATTTGAAACGAACACATCGAGAGACTAACAAAAACAACATCGAATAAAACTCGCCATAAGCTCGTACTTGTAATTTATGTTATAGTGTTACTAGAATGACGTGAAAAGGCCATACACAAAATATGCTGTAACAAAACACTTACTCAAAAGGAAAGAAACATACTTAATTACATTTCAATAATAAGATGTATAAAAGATAGCGTATGAATCCTGTTTAAGCTTTGAGCCTAATGACGGACAGGAAATCATCCATAGCTCGCAGCATGGCTTCTCCAGACTCGTTAAGCACTCCAACAGCGTTGTTGATTTCAACGAGACCGTCCACTGAGGTCCGTAGTGATTCAGCTAAATGCTTTGCCTTGTCCCAGTTACCTCCCCTAGCGTGAAACACTGTAACTCCTGTGATCAAGAACAAAATTCGTCAGTGTTACAAAGATTAACGAGTCAAGTTCGTTTACATTTTTTAAGCATGTTAGTGGTAATATACGGCTGCATTGCACTCGAATAATGTTAACAAGACAGAAAGAAAGAAATGGATGTCGCAATTAGTAAGGATCACAATAAAAAAACACAAGCCCCATCCCCATAGCAATTGCACACACAAAATGAAGTCACGAGGTGTTTAATTCTAAATAACGTTTGAAACTTACCCGTGGAAACGTATGATGCGTGAAACGTTTTGTCGAAATCTCTCAGCTTACGACGGATTGGTGAGTACACTTTAGTCTGGGCAAGCAGTTTTCTGTCCTTATATGTACCATGCACGAGGTCGGCAAGGAAGAGGGACATGTGAAGGTACTCGTGCACGATTGCCTCTGCGTAATACGGTACAGAATGCTCTCGGTAAGCGCGTGGATCCTGCCATATAATTCCCAGAGCCGAGCTTACGGTGCCGCCAGCGAAACCGGGGTATTCGGCCTTATAAAACGCAATACAGGCTATGGTTTGGTGAATTGCCCGATACAGCTGGGGAATTGTTCGGTTTATCAGTGTCATTGCAGCTTCCAGTTTTTCTATTATGGGAGCTTGTTCTTCAGAACTGAAAAGGTGATGCCCAGCTTCAATATACTCCTTGCTTGCCTCCATAAGTCCAGAACGGTTCAGGCCGTCTACGACTGCAGGGTCATTAAAACTGTATATAATCTGGTCAGACACTGGAAGTTTGATCCTTTGACTTTTTTCGAGTGCATCGAAAAATACCATTTTCTGTTCATTTGCTGAAGTGTCTATGCCCATCAATCCGAGTAATGCCAGTTTTTGATTCATGAATGCGTTGTCATATACAAAAGGCCAGTAGAGGTTTTCAAAAATATCGGTTAATTGTATACCTTCTAGCATTGCCTGCATATCTAGCGGAGGAAATGTGTTAACAAATTCATATCTCAATGCATTGAGATTGCCAAACAAAGAAATAGTGTCCTGCCAGTTCTCAAAGTATTCTTTCGGAGTAGTTGGCGTTGTCTTCAAAAGCATTGAAGAAATATGAAACCAGAGCGCCGTGTCCGCAGTGCTTACGACCGCAGAAACGTCGGAAGCGTTGCTTCTCTCAAATAAAGTTTCATTTATATAGTCGGAGCTATTGAAAGTACGATTGTCACTGCACATCATCGCCTGCGGATGCCAATTCAGACGAGTATTCATATTAGTTCCTCGTTTGTCTCTTAGAGCGTGGGCCATGTACATCATTGCTTGGGGCAGGTGAATGGTTGCCTCTCGCTTTTCTCTATCAGCTTTAGCAATGTACATCATTGCCTGGGGCGCGTCCATTGTTGCCTCTCGCTTTTCTCTATAAGCTTTAGCCATGTACATCATTGCCTGGGGCGATTCCATGGTTGCCTCTCGTTTTTCTCTATCAGCTTTAGCCATGTACATCATTGCCTGGGGTGAATACATGGATGCCTCTCGCTTGTCTCTATCAGCTTTCGCCATGTACATCATTGCTTGGGGTGAGTCCACGGTTGCCTCTCGCTTGTCTCTATAAGCTTTAGCCATGTACATCATTGCCTGGGGTGAGTCCACGGTTGCCTCTCGCTTGTCTCTATCAGCTTTAGCCATGTACATCATTGCCCTGGGTGAGTCCATGGTTGCCTCTCGCTTTTCTCTTTCAGCTTTAGCCATGTACATCATTGCCTGGGGTGAGGCCATGGTTGCCTCTCGCTTTTCTCTATCAGCTTTAGCCATGTACATCATTGCCTGGGGTGAGTCCACGGTTGCCTCTCGCTTGTCTCTATCAGCTTTAGCCATGTACATCATTGCCTGGGGTGAGTTCATGGTTGCCTCTCGCTTTTTTCTATCAGCTTTAGCCATGTACATCATTGCCTGGGGCGAGTCCATGTTTGCCTCTCGCTTTTCTCTATCAGCTTTAGCCATGTACATCATTGCCTGTGGTGAGTCCATGGTTGCCTCCCGCTTGTCTCTATCAGCTTTCGCCATGTACATCATTGCTTGGGGTGAGTCCACGGTTGCCTCTCGCTTGTCTCTATTAGCTTTAGCCATGTACATCATTGCCTGGGGTGAGTCTACGGTTGCCTCTCGCTTGTCTCTATCAGCTTTAGCCATGTACATCATTGCCTGAGGTGAGTCCATGGTTGCCTCTCGCTTGTCTCTATTAGCTTTCGCCATGTACATCATTGCCTGGGGTGAGTCCACGGTTGCCTCTCGCTTTTCTCTATTAGCTTTAGCCATGTACATCATTGCCTGGGGTGAGTCCATCGTTGCCTCTCGCTTTTTTCTTTCAGCTTTAGCCATGTACATCATTGCCTGGGGTGAGTCCATGGTTGCCGCTCGCTTTTCTCTATCAGCTTTAGCCATGTACATCGTTGCCTCAGGTGAGTCCATGTTTGCCTCTCGCTTGTCTCTATCAGCTTTAGCCATGTACATCATTGCTTGGGGTGAGTCCATGGTTGCCTCTCGCTTTTCTCTATCAGCTTTAGCCATGTACATCATTGCCTGTGGTGAGTCCATGGTTGCCTCTCGCTTGTCTCTATTAGCTTTAGCCATGTACATCATTGCCTGGGGTGAGTCCACGGTTGCCTCTCGCTTTTCTCTATCAGCTTTAGCCATGTACATCATTGCCTGAGGTGAGTCCACGGTTGCCTCTCGCTTTTTTCTATCAGCTTTAGCCATGTACATCATTGCCTGGGGTAAGTCCATGGTTGCCTCTCGCTTGTCTCTATCAGCTTTAGCCATGTATATCATTGTCTGGGGTGAGTCCATGGTTGCCTCTCGCTTTTCTTTATCAGCTTTAGCCATGTACATCATTGCCTGGGGTGAGTCCATTGTTGCCTCTCGCTTTTCTCTATCAGCTTTAGCCATGTACATCATTGCCTGGGGTGAGTCCATGGTTGACTCTCGCTTTTCTCTATCAGCTTTAGCCATGTACATCATTGCCTGTGGTGAGTCCAATGTTGCCTCTCGCTTCTCTCTATCAGCTTTAGCCATGTACATCATTGCCTGGGGTGAGTCTACTGTTGCCTCTCGCTTCTCTCTATCAGCTTTAGCCATGTACATCATTGTTTGGGGTGAGTCCATGGCTGCCTCTCTCTTTTCTCTCACTGCACGTATTGATTTCTTGACTTCTGTATTGAATTCATCCGCAGGTGGGAGCAACAGAATTATGCTTTGCGTTTTAGGCTGCCCGTGGTTGACAATAAATTTCTTTAAAGTTTCGTCATTTTGGTTCTCAAGCTTTCTTAGAGAAGGAACGCGGTCCGATTGCAGATCTCGTCTGTTCCACTCAAAGTGACTGGCGATGTAGTGTTCAACATTCAGGAACAGTTGTTCTGGGAACACCGTGGCTACGGATGCGCCTTAAACATAAACGAAACAAAGGTAAGTTACAAGATTATCATTTTTCTTTTTTATATGTAGCATTTATTGTTTACTATTGGCTAATTTTAATCTTGAATTAAAATGTTTAATTTATGACGCAAGTTAATTCTGTTAAAAAGTTCTCACTATACCTTTCTAAAAATAAAGCTGAGCGATGTTCACTTTCAACTTTTTTATGATTGGTTGAATTGCTCACTCGAGCGCACGGGTTTTCGAAAAAAAGTTCATACTTGTTTTTGTAAGCGTGGAACACACAGCGTTAAAAAAATGGAATTTTGATAAAAAATTTGATGATCGGAAGTTGTGATAAATTGGAAGAACATTTCGAGCCAGGAATCGTTTGTCAAGTAGAGATTGCTGACATCCTCATTTACTTAATTGTACATTATAAAATGGACACACCAAGCGTTAGAATCATGTAAAAAATAAATAGATTCATGAAGTACGAACTGTGACTTTATTCATTGTGTAAATAGTCATTGATGTTTTTTAAAAGTGTGTGTTTTTAATGTATAAACAATGGCAAAAAGTACATGGTGCGAATTCGACATCAAACCGCGAACAGTGCATGGTGCGGATACGACGTATGGAAATAGACCTAAAACCAAAGACATTAAAAGTTCGTTTTGAGGATAAACATGAGTAATCGTTCCAAGAGGGACACAAAAAGATCAACTACAAGAAATTGAACGATTCAGGGATGGCAGACGTGAGCGAACATAATTTAAAAATAGAAAAGTCGACCGAAGTAACCCAATTAGAGGCTACAGCAGAAGTACATGTTAACAAAAATGGCGTCCTCCAGTTGCTCGAGGACGATGAAATCGATGAAGACGAGCTTTCGCACATGAAGGAATAAATTGAAAATCTAAAGAGACAAGAAGAACAACTGCGCAAAAAACAGGACTTTCATGAAACAAAAAAGCAGCTGGAAAAACAAAAGGCGAAGATCGAATCCCTGAGGGGTAAAGAAAAAGTACTTTCTAACGGTAACACATACAGTAAAACTAAAAGTAAAAGTAGTAAAAAGAGTTAACATGAACATAAGCTTACAATTGATGACTTGAGAAAAGATAAATTACTTACAAATAAAGTTAAGAAGCAAATATCAAAGCTAGGTTTAATAGATGAATCATTATCTGGATCGGATGTTGACAGTGAATCCATTTATAACTTTTCAGAACAAGAGTCTATGCATTCTGAATCTGATGGACATTCTAGCTCTAATTCAGAAATTAATTCAAATATTATCATTATCGAATTTCCAATTCGAACAAGAAGTAATGTAAATCAAATAGATAATTTGATCATACATACAATTTCATTTAAGACAATTATAAGTCACATGTAATAATTCATAGAATATTCATGCAAAAGCCAACATCAACTACTACTTCTACTACTACTTCTACTTCTTCTACTACTTCTACAACTACTACTACTACTACTACTACTACTACTACTACTACTACTACTACTACTACTACTACTACTACTACTACTACTACTTCTACTACTACTACTACTACTACTACTACTATTACTTCTGCTACTACTACTACTACTACTACTACTCCTACTACTACTACTACTACTACTACTACTACTACTACTACTACTACTACTACTACTACTACTACTTCTACTACTACTACTACTACTACTACTACTACTACTACTACTACTACTACTACTACTACTACTACTACTACTTCTACTACTACTACTTCTACTTCTTCTACTACTACTAGTACTAGTTCTACTACTACTACTTTTACTACTACTGCTGCTGCTGCTGCTGCTACTACTTCTATAACTACTATTATTATTATTAAAATTAGTAGTAGAAGTAGTAGTAGTAGTAGTAGTAGTAGTAGTAGTAGTAGTAGTAGTAGTAGTAGTAGTAGTAGTAGTAGTAATAATAATAATAGTAGTAGTAGTAGTAGTAGTAGTAGTAGTAGTAGTAGTAGTAGTAGTAGTAGTAGTAGTAGTAGTAGTAGTAATAGTAGTAGTAGTAGAAGCAGTAGTAGTAGTAGTAGTAGTAGTAGTAGTAGTAGTAGTAGTAGTAGTAGTAGTAGTAATAGTAGTTGTTGTTGTAGTAGTAGTAGTAGTAGTAGTAGTAGGAGAAGTAGGAGTTGTAGTAGTAGTAGTAGTAGAAGTAGTAGTAGTAGAAGTATTTTGTTTCTTTGTTTTAATCAGTATTATCACTTCTAATAAAATTATTATTCCTTTTTATTGTGTTTCATTATCATTATTATCAATATTTTCAGTATTTTATTATTATTTTTATTTAACAAATCAACCAATCAATATTGTTAATATTTTGAATGATGTAAAAAAATGGAATAATACCTGTAACTGTTTTTAATACTACTACACATAATAATAATAATCATTGTTATTATACTCATAATAATAATCATAGTAAATTATATCAAATTATAATAATACAGGATAATAATCATTTACTGAATCTTGCAAAAAATATTTATTTACGTTTTACCAAGGCATGCGTAGACTCATTGTGCTCTAATGTGCATTATATTAGCGCTGCATAAGTCACGCACAGTTAATTTATACTTGCTCGATGATTTTTAACATTGTATCGTAAAGTTATATTGTTATATTCAGGCGTTCGTTACTTCAAACCTATGCAACAGTACCGTTATCGAACGGCACTTCACGTACATTTTATTTATAACGAATTTACTATTATGTGTGCGTTATAACTAAAACTTTTTATATAAAGCCGTATTATTTTAAACCGTAGGTATATTTAAACGTAAGTAGGACAGCAACAATTTAATAAAATATTGTACACTATATCGTTGCTGTTAAATTTATTTTCGCATACAAACTTATTGATAATTATCTGCGAATGGGTTGCCGGACGCACTTATTGAATTGTTATTATTATGAAGTTTACTTCTACTACAAACAACAACGGTAATGTCATGAAGAATTGAAATAACATAAGCAAACTCACCAGTGACCACGTAAACCAACGCAGCTAAGATCAAAAGCATCGTTTAAATCTAGCAACGAAAATATATTTAAAATTGTTCGGCGACGTCCGTTGAACGTTTTGAGCGACTATGGATGGCAGTCGGTAGAAACACGCTTAAATACTAAATCCAGGTGTGTTTAAATGTGTTTTCATCCTGCTGCCATTACCTTTTTTTATTTGATTAATGAGGAGCAGGATGTGATATCTCCAGTTTGCCGAAATCCGGCTTTAAGCGAACTCTTAATTGTTTATGTGTTATCGTGCTAACCTTGGTTTACAACAATTTGGAAATATTGTTCTTAAAGGTAGTTGCAATAATTGTCAAGTATTATCCCAAGCCGAATGTGGATTTATATAGTTTTGTCATTGTCTGTCCGTCCGTCAATCTGTTACAAACATTCCAGGGCTTTATCTTAGCACTTAGCAACTATATAAGATTTCAACATGAAACTTCATGGGTGTATTGATATCAATAAGAAAAAGTGCCATACACAACAACCATAAACCCAACACTTTCTTAATTAAGAAATTAATATATATATATTAATTTCTTAATTAAAAAAGTTTAGGTTTTATGGTTCTTGTGCCTTCACTGTCTTATAATACAAAACTTGTGATATTACGTCAATCTGACTGTGCATGAATGTCTGTAACCATTATGTATATGCATAATCACAATATATAAATATTGGTTAGTTTATGTTTTTGGACATTGAATTAGAAAACGTATCTGGATGCGGTTTTGCACAAAATCGTTTATTTTAAGTGCACATTCTTTCTTTAAAGTTCATGTTGTTGGACAATTAATTACAAAAAAAACGGAATTGGTTTACATTAGCTAGTTTAACTTAAATGCGTATTATTTATTAAGCATTAACTCTTGTTATTGTATGTGGTTGGATAATTAGTTACAAAAGCAAAACATGCATATTGTATGCACAAGTTTCTTTATTTTGACCCAATACGATGAACCTGTCGTGATTTTTATTGGCAGATTGTCACTCACTGCTCGTGCTTGACTGTGCCGTACGTTTTTGCGGTTTTACAATTATATTAACGCAACCGACTTTAAATGAAATTATCAGGTTGTTTATAACTGACACTCTAAACTAATTCAATACATTAGTGCCTCATTTACGCAGTGTTAAAATTACATGATTATTACACTTTTATCAATAGTTTATGTTGCCAATTAAGAATTTTTCCACGGAATCAACGAATATTAATCCCGCACTAATATTAATTATTTAGCAATATAACTTGCCTCGATTTCTAAACATTAACACATGTATAAAGTGTGCGTCTTGGTCTGATCTTTAAACAAGTACAAAATGTTCCTGTGGGTCTGATCTTTAAACAAGTACAAATGTGCGTCGAGGTTTGATCTTTAAACAAGTACATAATGTGCCCCTGGGTCTGATCTTTAAACAAGTACAAAATGTTCCTGTGGGTCTGATCTTTAAACAAGTACAAAATGTGCCCCTGGGTCTGATCTTTAAACAAGTACATAATGTGCCCCTGGGTCTGATCTTAAAACAAGTACAAAAGTGCGTCTGGGTCTGATCTTTAAACAAGTACATAATGTGCCCCTGGGTCTGATCTTTAAACAAGTACGAAATGTGCGTCTGGGTCTGATCTTGAAAGAGGCAGGAGCTGTCTTAATGATTTCTCTTGTTCGTATTGTCGCCTGAAGGACCCAATAAGTTTTTTGTTGTAATTTCGTAATTGTGTAACGTGCGTTGTTTACGTTAAGTTGTTGACAGAACATCACGGCACGGACAAGGTACTGAGTACCGGTAAACACGGCCTCATTAGCATACTTCATGGAAACAGGACGCGACTAGAATATTGTTGGTGGCAAGGCTAAGTAAGTGATCTGATGGTTTAATAAACAGTCTGCTAAACCATTGTGACGGTATGTGCGGGAATAAAGACTGGATTGGGCAATGTGAGTCTAAATAAGATTAATTGTCGAAAGATCATGAACGAGTATAGAAAGCTTAGGCGTTTAATAAAAAAACTTGACAGAACAATGTAAGGTTAGTGGTCATATACTTCTGTATCCTGCTATCAAGCTTTTAAATAGAAGATGAAACAATATACATTTGATTCTATATCCCTATGTGTTCATTAACTATAGGAGGATATTGGATATCATATGTATATGCGTACATTGGATACCATGTCTTTATGTGTTAATTGGGTATAATGTAAATGTTTGTACATAGTATACAATGTCTATATGTGTACATTTGATATCGTGTCTACATGAATGTTTGTGAACATTGGATACCATGTCTTTATGTGTACATGTACACTTGATACCATGTCTTTATGTTTTTACATTTGATACCATGTCTATATGTGTACATTGTATACCATGTCTATATGTGTCCATTGTATACCATGTATATATTGGTACATTGAATAACATGTATATTTGTGTAAATTGGGTACCATGCATTTATGTTTGCATCGGTAAATATGTGTGCATTGGACACCATTGTAATGTTTAAATAGGGTACCATGTTTTTATTTTTACATTGGATACCATGTATATATGTGTACGTTTTATACTATTTGTATATGTGTTCATTTAATACTATGTATATATGTGTACATTGGATACCATGTCAATATGTGTACATTGGGTACCATGTCTTAATGTATACATTGGATACCATGTCTTCATGTGTACATTTGTTGTTTTTCTGCTCCCCGAAATAAAATTTCGGCGGAGCATATAGTTGCCAGTTTGTCCTTCCTTCCTTCCTTACTTCTTTCCGTAACACTTTTGTTACCGTTTCTCATAGCGCCTTCAATACTTTACCGATCTCTTTCATATTTGGCATGTAGGTACCTTGCATGGACCTCTACCTGTTGATGAGATTTGAGGTCACTGGGTTTAAGGTCAAGATCACCGAGGCTAATAATAGATTTTCCGTCACGCTTTTGTTACAGTTTCCCATAGGGCCTTCACTACTTTACGGATCTCTTTCATATTTGACATGTAGGCACCTTGCATGGACCTCTACCTTTTGATGAGGTTTGAGGTCACTGGGTTCAAGGTCAAGGTCACCGAGGCCTAATAATAGATTTTCTGTCACGCTTTTGTTACAGTTTCTCATAGGTCCTTCACTACTTTACTGATCTCTTTCATATTTGGCATGTAGGTACCTTGCATGGACCTCTACCTTTAGATGAGGTTTGAGGTCACTGGGTTCAAGGTCAAGGTCACCAAGGCCTAATAATAGATTTTCTGTCACGCTTTTGTTACAGTTTCTCATAGGTCCTTCACTACTTTACTGATCGCTTTCATACTTGGCATGTAGGTACCTTGCATGGACCTCTACCTTTAGACGAGGTTTGAGGTCACTGGGTTCAAGGTCAAGGTCACCGAGGCTAATAATAGATTTTCCGTCACGCTTTTGTTACAGTTTCTCATAGGGCCTTCACTACTTTACCGATCTCTTTCATATTTGGCATGTAGGTACCTTGCATGGACCTTTTGATGAGGTTTGAGGTCACTGGGTTAAAGGTCAAGGTCGCCGAGGCTAATAATATATTTTTCCGTCACACTTTTGTTACAGTTTTTCATAGCGCCTTCAATATTTTACTGATCTCTTACATATTTGACATGTAGGTACCTTACATAGACCTCTACCTTTTGATGACGCTTGATGTCATTTGGGGTCAAGGTCACCGAGGCTAATAATAGATTTTTTTAGGTGGTTATTAACACATAGATTGACAAAGCGCATCATCGGGGAGCATCCATCGTTTTCAACGATACTTGTTTATGTCTTTATGTGTTAATTGGATACCATGTGTATACGTTTTTATTAGATACCATGTCTGTAAGTGAACATTGGATAACATGTCTTTATGTGTACATTGGATACCATATCTATATATGTACATTGGAGACCATTTATATATGTGCACATTAGATACTATGTCTATATGTGAACCTTCATTACTATGTATATATGTGTACATAAGATACCATGTCTATTAGTTTAAATTGGAAAACATGTATATATGTGTACATTGGATACCATGTTAATATGTTTACATTGGAAACCATGTCCATATGTGTACATTGGAGACCATGTATATTATATGTGACTTACAATCGTCCGTTGCATATCGCACTAGCTATCAATATTCGCACTCTGTGGTAAACGAGTATTGTCTCCATGAATTTGTATACCACTGTTCCTTTTTGTATTTGTTTCATTCCATTTTGATTGATTTCTATATATTTTTGTAACGCCAACATCCAAACATATTTGCCACATCTCTTGTCGCAGTTACTGAGTGTTTCCATTTTCGGGATCGGATAATTTGGCGCATACATCTGTTGATAACATCAGCGGGTCGACGAAGCCCGGAAACAACTACGAGCTAGAGATTGTAACCATAAGAAAAAAAACATGACAGTTCTGACCGATAGAGTTCCACGTGACCGAGGCATGTACGTAAGCATCGCCAAGGTGTTCATGCTCGCCTTACTCGCTATTTTTCTCGCCGTCGTTGTCGGCATTATCGTGCACTTCGCCGGACCGGGGTCAACATTCGAGTGCAAAGTATGTACCCGACGACGGATAGCAAATCGTCGTCGTTGGCAATGCAGCAGTGCAAAGAATGGGCAGCCGAGGGAGACACGGAATTATGTGAGTGTTATGATAATGTTCGTGTCATGTTCAAAGCATTTATACCCCGTTGATAACAACATAGACTCTAACGTTCTTCACAGGGGATTATGATTCGTTAGTATCACGGCTGAATTATCACGGGGTTATCAGAATATTAATTTTACAAATTATAAACATAACCACTCTTATCATCTAATGTAATGAGTATTTATATTCCAGAGAAGTTTTGACCATTTTATACATATCCAGACTATAGCTATATCTTCATATTACCAAACCATTCCGGCTGAATGGGGTCAATAAATATTCATTTGAATGAAATACAGAAACATTATCATTAGTTATATTGCGAGTTCCAAAACATAGGAAAATCCATAATTGTTTAACAAAGGTTTTACAATTGCAGCACATTTTTGCATCCTTTATTACAATCATTCAATACTTGGATATACGCAGTTTGTATAATAACGTTTTTGTTGTTAATAAAATATTTAACAAATATTTTTTACAATTCTAATTTAAATATTGTGTGTGAGTGCTAAATAACCAATTTTTGTAGAATTACATGTGTTTAACAATCTTTGCAAGAATATTAATGCGTTCGACCTCTTTTGATTTATTTAAAAAAAAAAAATCAAACAACTGACAAAATATATTTGGCTTTATATCGTACAACTTACTTTAAACAAGTGAAATATTTCTAGATGTAATGGCTTTTTCATACAAAATTTCTTGATTTAAAGTAAAACTACCAGTTTTCGTTGATGGTTGGTCGGTACATTGAATTTAAAAACTATAAACGAACGAGAATCAGCCTCAGGCTTTCATTCCCAGATAATGATAAAATATTGTCGATTTAAATTAACATCATAATAATGACGTCAACATTATACAAAACTTAGTCGATAATTATATTTAACTTAGTGCTATACATAGTGCTGCACACAATACCAATTTAAAAAGAGCTTAACGAAAATAAGCGACTTGTAAAAAAGGTGAATTGTACATATGTGTGCATATACATGTATATATATGAAAAAAACACATACATTTTAATAACTAAAACCGAAGCGACGTTTAGCGTTACCAAACAATAACCCACACCTGTTTAAGTTTTTAAAACTTACAATAATACAATTCAGGAACAATAATCGCCACACTTTCTAAACACAATGTTCTCGATTCGACCTAAATAATCACAGTGTATTTTGGGTGCATCACGCATGAGGATAACACACAAAACTGTCTAAGTCATTGTAACGAGATACGTTACTCGTGGTTTCGAATTATTACGCCCGGCGCGAAAACAAAAACAACCAAATACAAGTGAGGCCATATTATTTCGACCGTACTCTGTAGATTAGGGCTTTCGTTCAGCGGGAAGAATGTCGAAGGTCGAGTCTCACTCGGGACACGTACTGACATTGCCGGTCGCTAACCCAACAGCTTGTTAAATCGAGGCATTCCGAGTGCTTCCTGCCAGGCATTAAGTATAGGAGCGGTAAGTAAGGATGTACATCAGAAAAGGTCTCTAATAAGTCAAAAACTATCGATTGAGTTATGCGCTGTATAATAATTATTAAGGCCACTCGTTAAATAAGTGAACCATGCTCGTTGTAAAACGTATTTATATTTGTGCACGTATTTAACTTAGTGCTATACATAGTGCTGCACACAATACCAAAAACGTATTTATATTTGTGCACGAAATTATTTAAAAGGATTTATGAACGAAAGGGAATCTATTCTCTAACGGTAAGCTAAAAGAACCAAGAATGAAATAAAGGAGCCCATACACCAAGCACGTTCTTAGACAGTTCGACCACGTTCTAAAGAAAATGCAGAACGAGATGTGAACTTGCTTGAACGTGTAGTTTTGGTCAGAAAAAAATCGACAATATGATTGAATGACGTTCATACACAGTTCGCGCTACGTGCAGCTCATTCCTATTCCGTCCTATCCCGTTGCCAGTCCGTCTTTATCCAGTTCAAATCGGGTCATTTTTCCCATTGTCCGCGTTGGTATACCGTTTCCAGTCAGACCGAGCCCGTCCTCAGTCATTTCGATCAAATTTCGTACGCAGTTTTTCTTTACTCGTTGTGCAGTGGTAACTCGTTCAAAGGCAGTTCTCACTCCGTCCTACTACGTTCTTAAAACGTCTAGGACGTAGTTGCAGCCACGTTCTGTGCGGCAATTATAAAACCGACTACGTTCCTGCAAGTTCTCATTTATGTTTCACGCTCAAGAAGTTGTAAAACGACTCTTGGTCCTCCAATCTGATCTCTTACATCAGCTGATGATAATGACCTTCGGCTATTCTTCTCTCTGGTTTTAACCAATTTCTCACCCAACAAGTTCTGTGTCGTCTCCGCCTTCTTTCTCAGCCCAACAAAACATTATATTGCTGCTTTGCTTAAAACATAAATTGCACGAAGCCAACATTAAAAAAATTAACAGCTCCAAGATATTGTCCATGTTTCAACTTAATATCACAAATGATGAATTTTGAGACAACGACCTCTATTTATATGCACATTGTCTGAACGTATTGTATTTACGGTTTGAACGTTGTAACAACTGTATTGAACGAGTACAACGTACTTGGAACCTACTGCGAACTCCTAAAAACGAGTACAACGTACTAAGAACTTACTGTGAACTTATAGAACGTGTTGCAAACGTTGTAAGAACTTACCTTTTAGTTTTTATTTATTTACATGAAACAAGATCGTACTTGAGACGTAGTGCGAACGGGGTCGGTCTGTCTGAGAACGGATTAGACGGACTAGAAACGGACTCGATCGGTGTGGCATCGTACAGGTAATTTCGGTCCGATCGCACTACGTTCTTGCACGTTCCTAACCCGACCTTAGTACGACCTATCCGTTCTTAGTACGTCCATTCCGTTTTCAGTACGTTGTTACTACGTTTAATTGTAGAACGGGATGATCGGAAGAAAATTTTGAGTATGCTCAAAGTTCTGAAACACCTCTCCCGTTCAACCCCGTTCCAGGCCGTCCACAAATTTCGAAGACAGTTCGTAACACGTTGCTACTACGATCACTCCGTTCTCACACAGTTCGAGCCCGTTTGGTCACATTTTTTAGAACGTACTTCGAACGGAGTCGGTGTATCGGATGTATTAGCTACAGTTTAAAGGGAGGAAAGTTATCATTAACGACGATGCAATATGTAAGTTCAAAGTTAGGATGCAATAAAGCACGATGCTTTTTCGCGGAATATGTCCTCATTGCCCTACCGTATTGGGCTATATTTTCCAAAAAATATTGATTTAATGTATGTACACTATATAATCAAATTCTTCAGATTCTTCACTGTTCAATTGTTTTCTATTTTCTAAAGATAAAATGCGTAAGTTCTCGTGCCGTTTTTAAATGCATTAAATTATGTTCTTCAATGTTTAACAAATATACCCCGTTTTGGGCCAATAACAATAGTAATACCCACAACCGCGATAAATTATATCATTTTATGCACATAGCTGGTTAGTGAAATCATTATTTGTTAACAATATGCGCTTAAACTAATATCTTAACAGATGGTGGCAAAATGTGAACACTTCCAAAACGAAAGTAATGTTGCTGTTTTTACGCAAAACGGTAAAAAAAATCGACAAGATGAAAATGGACATATAATGTTCAAAATATAGAAATCGTCGATAATGTCAATTATCTCGGATATATTTTCACTTAAACGATGCCATGCTGACAGGTTTCCATTGCCATTTCGTAACTACGTAAGAGAACTGCAACTTAAAAGGCATATAAGCGTACTTCGTTTTGTGTTCCCCTTTTTATAAACGCATAAACAAACGGAAGCTTTAAATCATACGAAGTAGCATAACATTTTCATCGACCATCATCACGTGGTGTGTAATGGTGGCAGGGATATGATAAATCAATGTTCGGAAGAAGTAATAAGCTATGCAAAGAACCAGTCAAAAACTGCTCTCGGAAACATTCATATCTCTGGAAGTTGGCGTGTTGTCGTGTCGTGTTGTTCAAAACCACCATCACGCCATAAAGCATAACTGAAATCTGCTACTGTATTAAACAAAAACAACAACTCGACTTTGATCTTTTAAAACTATAATACAACATGAGACTCTTAGATGAAATTTTGAAAATAGCCCTTTCTACCTCTTTCAATCAAGTAAGTGAAATCACAGCACAAATGTACATTATTTTAAGAAAAAGTTTTTGTAATATGCATTTTTTTCATACTATAAATTTATTATCACTTCTTTTCCAAACAAAACTAATTAAGTGAAGATGAGTTCCATTTTAAAGTAAATTTTTAAAGTAACGTCTTTTATCGTTGCATGTTTTATTCACCTTTTGCTGAAGTATTTTCTAGATTTTCTTAGTATTGCAAAACATATATTTCTTTGTTAACTTTTGACGACTTCATGATATGAAGCAACTTGTGTTTTCACCTTGAATCGAAATGACGGTATACTACGCTTGAATGCGGTTTTACACAGTGGAATATTGACTTTAAGAACGTTTTAATATTACCGTATCTTTGTACCGTATCTTTGTACAAGGTACCTTTTATAATCGTTTTTCTTATACCAGGTAGCGCATGCCGCGCCCCAACTCAAACGCCGGATGCCAGCAAAGCATCCTCATCAAGCCCCACCGCCGAGCAGACGCCTGGCTTAAACCCTGGGAGTTTCATGGGGTCCACTCAGGCGCCAGCCTCGACACAAAAGCCTACTGTGAAGGATGTACGGATACCATTGCACATGATTCCTATAAAGTACACTGTAGAGCTGCAGGTATGGGTCACGTTGTAGGTACTTCCGGTACAGGTTACGAACTATCCGTAAATCATAGCTACATTCTGTTCTTTTAATGTTTTACGATTGTTATAAGTTTTGCTTAAGTAATATATAAATAAGTACCTTAGGATAAGGCAACTCATATTTTACAGAAATGATCAGAATGTTTGCTAGTTTTGTATTAAAAAGGTTTACATGGTTTTATGGCTCTCACATTTACCGACCACGCCCCTTCACTTGTCCGCATGTGTTCATGTATGAAGACCTGAAGCCAGCTGAATTCTATTTCAACGGAAGTGTCATTATCAGCTTCGAATGCAAGAATGCAACAGATAAGATTTACCTGCACTCCAACAAGCTCAACTACTCAGGTTCGAGTTGGTATGACATGTGAGGTGACACGTCATCTGAAAGCACCTTTAATGGGGATCGAACTCAGGATCTCATGACCTACAGACGCCTTCAAATTAATTCTATATATATATTATTTAAACAGTTGACTAACGTTTTGTTGAATGTTATTGCAAGTTCAATTCGATCATGTGTACCATAGACATTCGGGGATCTCACCATCTATGATTTAGGTGTTTTCTATTGTATGCTTTGTTCGCGTATTTATCAGCGTATTGGTGTGTTATACTTTGTTATCACCATTCAGTTATGACATTTATTGTAGGACCATTTAGTGTTACAACTAAAAGTGGCCTTGAGGATTTGTACGGAAATCACACATTTGACCTTGACCGCCAGTTCCTGATCGTTATCCTCACCAACAAGTGTGTGCTCAACAATAACTACACTCTGAAGATACCGCACTTCCGGGGACCGCTGGTCGCCGACCTGGCTGGCCTGTACCTAAGCTCGTACAAGCGTGGCAACCAAACCATGTTAGTAGTACTGAGAGGCACACGTGCCTCAACAGCAACACTTTTTTGGGGGGTGGGGGGGAGTACAGGAACAATCGCGTAAATAAAGAACCTTTTTGGGGTTGAAAAATTTCATAATACTGCTGTACGAATTATGTGTGTGCGATTCATCTCTTCGATGACTTACTAGATAAAGTAAACATGTAACTAAATAATCCATATAAATGCAACATAATTCGTTGGCATCTCACTACTCACCCGTTAGTGTACCCGTTCTCGCTGCAGCCACCTCGCAACGACCCAAATGCAACCGACAGACGCACGCAAGACGTTCCCGTGCATGGATGAGCCAGCAATCAAGGCGCAGTTTGAGGTGACCCTGGTCCGCAAGAGTCACATGATCTCCATCTCCAACATGCCGAACATCTCTCTGGAATTTAGGTATACATGCCCAACATCTGAATTGAAAATACTAGGAGCTGGACATTTCCAACATATCAATATAATATAGGTATACACGCCTAATATGTCCATGTAATATAGGTATACACACTAAATATTTCCATGTAATATAGTTATACACGCCTAATATTTCCATGCAATATAGGTATACACACCTACTACTTCCATGTAATATAGGTATATACACGCCTACTATTTCCATGTTATAAATGTATACACGCCTAATATTTTTATGTACTATAGGTATACCCGCCTAATATGTCCATGTAATATAGGTATACACGCCCAATATATATGTATGGCATATAAATATACACGCCTTTTGTATCCATGGAATATGTGTGCATTATTGTATCCATGGAATATGTGTGCATGTATACACGCACATAATTCATCATGGAATATATGTATACGCGCACATTATATCCATGGAATATTTGTTTACACGCACATTATATCCATAGAATATATGTATACTTGCGCAACATCTCGATTGAATATATACGGAATATTACGCTAGTCAATTGTTCTATGTGTTTGTATCAGTCGAGTGGCTTGTGTGTGATGACGTATCTCACGAGAGGCGGAGCCTCGAGTGTGATACGAAATAGGCAAGCCACGAGACTGATACAAACACATGGAACAATTGACTATCGTAATATTCCTTTTATTATATACAACTTTGAATCATTTAAGTTAAAAAAATGAGTGTCAGCGTTCATAATTAAACAAGAATGCTCTTATAATTTTCTGCATTCAACGTGACGTCATTAAAAGAAGTCCGGCAAGTATGGTAATACGGAATTGGAAAACTAGCGAGTAGCATAATACGGGAATTATTTCTGTGCAGTTGGGTCAGAATATTGACATAAGTATATAATAAAAGTATGCGCGCCCGACATAACCTTGATATAAAGGTATACATGCCACAAATCTCCAATGAATAAAGTTAAACATTGCTCACATACCCATGGAATATAGGTACCCATGTATCACATCTCCGTGGAATATGTGTACATGTTGCCACATTTCCTTGGATTATATTAATACATTTCTCACATCACCATCCAAAGAAAAATACCTGTATTATACGTTTTTGCACCATCGTACATGTTTATATGTGTACATGGTCCCAAAGTGTATGTTCTAATTCTAATGATCATATAGAGTGTATCGATTATCGGGTATATTTGTTTGAATGTTAAAGAGCGTTTACGCATTTAAATACAAAGCTGATATCAAAAGTTATAGTCCGGAGGCATTCTTTCATGTTATCTAACAGAGCCGACAAATGGTTCGCGGACAAGTTCGAAGTAACGCCCAAGATGTCTACCTACCTACTCGCTTTCATCATCTGTGCCTTCCACTACACAGTTGAAAAGACCGAGAACAATGTCACGGTAACTACGGACATTCATGAAATCGACGTCTCTTTCTCAAAATGACTTATGCATTATTAGTTTTAGCATGTTCGTATTATATGTCTTAGCCTCAATCCATATTTACCTTGATGACTGGAGTGCTTTCCTGCATCAAAATTTCATCTAATCGACGTCATACCAAATACTTTGCCTTAGTTTTAAAAAATATCTTAAGATGTCGGAGAGTACCACCAATGAGAAGGCTGAGTTAAGGAATGAATATGTTTTATTGACAGCGCACGAAGGTGACTGTTACACACAATGCTGGGTATATGTCATTATCACATATATAATTCCTGCATACCAGTCAGTGTTTTTTTCTTGTACGACTGCCAATAGAACTTTACAGAAACAAACATGTTTGTGGCATAAATACTCCAAATGTTGCTTAATAGTAACTACCTACCGTGGCAATTGTAGTACCGCGCATATGCGCGCCAAGATGCGGTCGATCAGATCCCGTTCTCGTTGGCGACTGGCGTTAAAATCCTGACATACGTCGAGAAGTATTTCAACGTTACGTACCCACTACCTAAACAAGGTATTCTTCTCTGGAAGGTTTCACTGATCCTTGAATATTGTCTATAAACAACATGCACTTTCATAATTGACAGTGTTCTCACAAAATACATAAAATATTGAGCATGAACTTTCTTCTTACACATGCTTCCACGTGTATGTTACTCGTTTTAGCCGTATTATACGGGTGCCGGTCAACTCGTACTTACGTCAACTCGCACGGTAGTCAACTCGCACGTTTTTTGGTCAACTCGCACGGCATTTCTGGTCAACTCGCACTTTTCAAAGTCAACTCGCACCCCTCCAAAAAATATATAGAAATAGATGAAGGATGTAATATGATCAGTAGTTTATAAGTAAAAATAATAGAAATTATGGCCTTTTTAATAATCTTAATATACGGTTATCACATTTAATAGCTGTTTTACACTTGTGGTCGTTGTTTTTCACGTGTTATATGAATGTTTGTAATGGGTGTGAAAGGTCTTATATACAACTAATATACCGGTGTCCTTATCTTAACGGTCTCGTTCATTCTTTGTTTGTATCATTATGGCCGTTTTACTCCGAATACTATTTCTCTCCACCGATACGGAGCATGAATGGTGTATATTAGACTCGTGGACGTCTGTTATGCTGTTCATCTGCCCGTCCGTCTATCTGTTTGTCCGCCTTTTGTACATGTCCGGATGCGTTCTCATACACTCTTAACGTAAAACATTAAAACGTGCAGCAACTGTTCTTTCTTATATGAACGTGTGCATGTCGTTTTTTTACTACCCTAAGTAACCAAATAAAGATATGCATATTAATCAACATAGACAGTGTTAATCATCATGGTTTTTAATGAACACTATTGTGCACTATTAGCAAAATATATTTTGAGAAAACAGAATGCTCATATACTGTTGTGCATTATCCTTGTCAAGTCGTGATTGAAATGTTTCTGAAATTAAGAACCTTAAATAAACAAATGGATCACAAGGTTAATATAGACGTATGTACCAAACTTACTTAAAGACTACATCCGTCTGAAATCAAAAGGCCCAGAGGTTTAATATTTGGCATGGTGGTGCTCCAAACACATAATAAAATCATGGCTTAGAATCAAAACTGATCATGCTCATGTTGGTGCTTATTATTTATATACACTTTTGTATCAAATGACTGTAAATAATGCTGAAACCACAGTATTCAACTAAGAACTTACTATTATATAATGGCCCTGTACAAAGTGTTTAAAACAACATGCCCTTGTTGTCAAAACAGTCAACGAATAAGGGATAACATTTGTTTATAGTGTTAATTTGCTACAGATTGCGACATGTTGCATCAGCGGGAATTCTTCGTCTTTACGATAGCTAGCTCTACTTAGTTTTTTTTTATCGTGAATGTATTTTTTAATGACCACGTAGCATACTTTTGGCTTGGCACTTACCGCTAGCTGACTACTTAACATATGAAAGCTAGTCGTTACTTCCAACTTGCGAGTTATCACTAGCTAACTACTGTACAGATAATTGCGATGTCTTACTCATGTTCCCGGTCCCGGACATCTACCGTGCTACTGTCCACCCGTTGACCACTGCAGATATTATCGCGATCCCGGACATCCGACGTGTTACTGACCACTTGTTTACCATTGTAGATATGATCGTGATCCGGGACATATGACGTGCTGCTGACCACGTATTAACCATTGCAGATATGATCGCGATCCCGGACTTCTTACGTGTTACTGACCACTTGTTGACCATGGTAGATATGATCGCGATCCTGGACTTCTTACGTGTTACTGACCACTTGTTGACCATGGTAGATATATTCTCAACCCCGGTCATCTGACTTGTTACTGTACACAGGTTGACCACTGTCTACTGAATATATTATCGTGGCCTCCCTCTTATAACTTTCTACTGACCACCGACTGACCACAATTAATATGATCTCGATCACCGTTTTCTGACTTGTTTCTACCACTAGCTGAACAATTCAGTTCTGATTTTGATCCAAGACTTCTGATTTTCTACGCACCACGATGTCACCGCTATTGAACACCTGTTGACACGATGGTGATCGCGCACTTCTGCCATGTAACCGACCGTTAATTGACAGCGCTAGATGTGATCATACTTGGCACTAATCACTAATTGACCCTTGTTGATATGACCGCGAACCCATACTTCTTAAGTGTTAATGGACACTAGAGTTGACCGATGTAGAGATGATCTATACCGGGACATCTGACTTTTTTTCTGACAAGTTGACCACTTAATATATCATCGCGATCCCGGACATCCGAAGAGTAACTGACCATTATTTGACGATGCAGATTTGGTAGCGGTCCCGTTCTTCTGACGTGCCACTTGCTATTTGTTTACCGTTTTAGATATGATCGTTATCCCGGACGTTTTAATTACCAATATTTTGACCGCTGTGGATAGGATCGCGATCTGACTTCTGTCTTGTAATTGACCAGAAGCTGACAATTGTAGATATGATAGCAATCCCCGACTCCGCTGCGGGCGCCATGGAGAACTGGGGTCTGATCACGTACAGGGAGACCGCCATGCTGTACCAGCCCGGGGTCTCCTCGGCAGGAAGCAAGCAGCGCGTGGCGATCGTGGTCTCGCATGAGTTGGCGCACCAGGTAAGCAAAGACAACACATCGACTTAACGCGGCCTAAATGAACACCTTGATACGTAATGTGTTGGACCAAAAATAAAGGACGAGTAAACAAATAAATAACTGTAATAATATAATGTTTTTATTAAAGCTTTACAGATTATTGTTTTGATTAATTGTTTTATAGTGTCGGTCACTAAAAGTTTTCACTCTCGATGTCAAAATTTGCGTTTGTTACGCATCAGCTTATGTTTTTGTCACCTTTCTTGTATGCTCGTTTCTGTAATTGCTATAGGTATATTCGTCCATGTAACACGTTCTCTCACGTCACGTGCAGTCTATTTGTTACCTCGTGACGCTCTATAAGTAGTATAAGATCTCGTGTTATAAAAGGATTGAATATTCACGCTCATACACGATTCAAACCCAGTTACAACATTTCTACTCGCACTGTGTCAATCATTTTATCTTAATAACGAGCAGTGGTTCGGTAACCTGGTGACACCCTCCTGGTGGGACGACCTGTCGCTTAACGAGGGTTTCGCCAGCTACATGGGGTGCATGGGCGTTGATCACGTGCATCAGGACTGGAAGATGGTAAGTAACCGCCCTTTAGAGACTTCCCCATTCTTTAAACTGATGATAACATCCATGCTTTAGTATCAGTTAGGCCGGTGTATAGACTTACAAAGTCTAATAAAGTCTTCTTAGAAACGCGGCAACAAGAAGTGAATAAACACTTAATTGGTACGGTCTATTTGACCACAGAATTACCGTCACTCAATGACTGTATTGACTTATCATGCAGTGGTAAACAAATAGACATTGCTGCATAATCAAATCGATTGTCTGAAAATCTTCTCTCGAGCCATGTATAGGCATGCATTTTGTCCGCATGGAAAAGCCACACATCATGGATAAAAATATCAAGACATGGAATGAAGACAGAAAGCACCGATACTCATATCATACGAATACAACAAAAACATATTTAGATATTTCATAGTAAATCCGTATTACAATATTAGACCCGATAAACAACAGAAAACAAGCTCCTTTCCTTTGGGTCTAACATCTATTCGAATAATGGAGGACCTTACCTACATTTCCCATGTATACGTATGTCTATTCTCTATGCAAATAATTTGTAGTAGAAGACATTGTGTACATCTCACATCCCTATGTTTTGCTTATCCTAAATTAAAACAGTCTGCGGTAGAGATCATTAAGTACATCTCCCGTCCCAATGTGTGTTGATACTCAATTAAAACAGATAAATGTAGTGGAAGAGGTCCTAAAGTAAACCTTTTATCCCTATGTATGTCTGTCCATAGTTGGAACCGTTCGTGGTAAAGGACCCAAAGTCTATATCCTATCCGTAATTATGTTAATGCTCAACTCGAACGGATCGTGTTACAGGTCCTATAGTTCATCATCCCTATACATGTCTATCCGCAGTTTGAACAATTCGTAGTGGACGACCTGCAAGACGTCTTCAACTTTGACGGCCTAATTTCTTCTCACCCTGTCTACGTGCCCGTGGCGCACACGGGCGAGATCAACGAGATCTTTGACAAAATCTCATACGCAAAGGTACGTGGTTGGTACCCGACATAATCTCAAAAATCAAAGGTACGTAAAGGGTACCGGGTACCAGACATAATCTCATACGCCAAGGTAGTACCGGGTACCAGACATAATCTCATACGCCGAGGTACGTACCGGGTACCAGTCAGAATCATACGCCAAGGTACGTACAGGGTACCAGATTGAATCTCATACGCAATGACACGTACTGGGTACCAGACAGGATCCCATTTTTTAAGGTACGAACGGGTAACCGGAAAGGATCTCATATGTACCAGACAGGTACGTATCGGAAACATATATATTTCATAGCCTAGGTACGTAATGGGCACCAAGCAGGATTTAATACGCCAAAGTGCGAACTGGGTACCATATAGGATCTCATACGCCAACGTACCATATATGCAAAGGTTTAGACTGGGTACCAGATAGCATCTCATACACCAAGGTAAGTGCTGAGTACCCGAAAAGATCGCGTACGCCAATTTACAACTGGGTACAAGATAAGAGCTTAACAACGAGGTAGTGCACTCTTAAGTTTCAATACATTTTACTCGATTTATATTAAAGGCGGTTGCTTCTTAAGCACGTTTTATTCTTAGTCGTTGGAAACAAGTGCATCTCAAAAAAACATTGGAAAGCTTCCTAAATGGGGACCGAAAACATAGTACTGTAATCCGTATCAACTTCACTATATCAAATTGGACACCTGATATTATCTCCATATATCAACTGCTTATTTCCATGTTCTATTCAAATAATGGTTTCAAATGTTGTGTGCGCACTGCACATGTCCCTTCCCTTACCTATGCGATGTCCCTTTTTATCCCACTTTTATCCCCGTTGATTAAAGTTCTGCTATAATCAACGGCACGTGCTACGTTGTTAGGCTACGTTGTAAACAAATGTAGTTCCTTGTATATAACAACTTAATGTTATATTGATGTTATAAAACTTTTAGATTTGCAATTCAATACGAATAAAAGTGTAATTAATAACGCACTCTTTGTCACAAAACGATATTCTGATTTTTTTAAATGATTATTTGATCAACGGTTATTTTTTGAACGCGGAATAATACACTGACCTTGGTTACTTTACAGTCATTATCAAAGTACGACAAACACTCATGACAAATAATTTTGTTTAAATGAAAAGGTTTACTGAATTAACAGTGGGATAAATAGAATAATAGGTTAGTGTTGATTATAGATCAGATTTATGCTCGGCACGAAAACGAAAAAGCACTCGCCAAGGCTCGTGCTTTTTGTTTTCTAAGCCTCGCCTGATAAACCTGATCTAAAATCAACACTTACCTATTATTCTCTATGTTTTCTACCTCAGGGCGCCTCCATTATCCGGATGATGCGATTCTTCCTAGGGGACGACAACTTCCAAAAGGGGCTCACGGTGAGTCCAGTTGTAATATGCTTGTGGTTCAGCGAATAAGAACGTCGCATGTCATTGCAGCTAAATATTTCGACGATGTTTCCAGTTCTCAATAAAATGCATTTTACACGAAAATAATATAGGCATTTAGATGGCCGTTTGCCGTGCGTTATCGTCCACAGACGCCTGTATTTTGGGTGAACGTCTGGTTGCGTTGCATGAAGGCTTAAACTCATTAAAGGGTATTTGTTGCAAACATGACGGGCCGCAAAAAAAGGCATATTTTCTGTTTATGGCATGAAACATTTATTTCGAATTAATTATAGCGAAACACGGTAGTAAATGATTTATTACAAAATTGTTTTTTAATTATAATGAAAAAAGGTGCTGCCAGGTTCGCGTCCAGATATAGAATAGCACGTGGTGGGTTGTCGATCTGGTATTGCTGGCCTTATTGGCGTTTGATTGTACTCAACGTAGCAACTGTTTGTTACGGAATCCGGATAGTGCCATCTATAAGCTCGCACTTCTTTCATCAAGGGCGACACTAGACACACGAAGCGATACTTGATCTTTTTCTTGACAGTCGCGGCGATACTTTATATTTTTCTGACGTTCGCGGCGATACTTGATCTTTTTCTTGACAGTCGCGGCGACGCACGATATATTTAACACGTTATATCGCCATTATGTAGGTAGCCAAAAAAGGCTGAAAAAGATCAAGAATCGCCGCGACTGTCAAGAAAAATATCAAGTATCGCCGCGACTGTCAAGAAAAAGATAAAATATCGCTTCGTGTGTCTAGTGTCGCGTTCAAAGGGCGACACTAAACACACGAAGCGATACTTGATCTTTTTCTTGACAGTCACGGCGACGCACGATATTTTATTTTTCAAATATCGCCCATATTATCCGAATCTCGTGTATTGCGGTCTCATTTCAGACCGCTGCACTAGACACACGAAGCGATACTCGATATTTTTCTTGACAGTCGCGGCGACGCACGATATTTGTAATGTTCAAATATCGCTGTAATAATATCGTCTGTCCACTGTCAGGTTTTTAAACGGTGTTACCGCGACTGTCAAGAAAAAAGATCAAGTATCGCCGCGAATGTCAAGAAAAATATCAAGGTACCGCCGCGACTGTCAAGAAAAAGATCAAGTATCGCTTCGTGTGTCTAGTGTCGCCCTTGATGAAAGAAGTGCGAGATTATAGATGGCACTATCCGGATTCCGTTGTATGTAGATAAGCGTTCGCTCACTTTTAATCGTTAACTTACTGCTTCAATGGACAGCATACACAACATATAATATTATAATAATGTGTATATGTTGTTCTTCGATATTTTTTTCACATGCAGAAAACATAACATGATTTCATCACTGCATCTTTTGTGTTTGCTTCAGGATTACCTTCTTGCGCTGGAGTACGAAGCCGCCTTCCACGATGACCTCTGGTACGCGCTGGGAAATGTAAGGAGATTCGTGTGTAACCCTTCGACCATGTCTATAAGACCGGTGTAGTAACAATGGTACATCATTAATGAACAATAATTTGTTTATTACACTCGGACATGAGAGAGGTGTTGTGTGTATACCATTTGACCTGTGAGTAAAGTCGTGTGTAGCAACTTGAAAATGTTAAATTAGTCGAACGTTACCCATCAACATGTGTGCACAGGCATCCATCAGCATTGATTGTAAAGAACTTGGAAGTGCATCAATTTATTTCCCGATTTATATTACAGCACTGCGGTGCTGTTTAAATGGTACTATTTCACAGATTTTAGCATGTATTTAATTTTGTCATTAAATGTTTTATATTGATAAATAAAAACATTGAATCTAAAGAACTCCAGTAAAAACAAGAATAAAATTAAATAAAGTAATCCTCAACTGGGCCCGAACCACTGACCACTGGAGTAAAAGTCTATCGCTTAGACCACTCGGCCATCCGTGCTCATACTATGAGTGTTGTATTTTATACTTTATATAAGCAATCCTCGTAGTATCACAAAATATAACGACTATAACAGAACTCTCCAAATTATTTAATCGTTTCGCGTTGCAACGCTCTATAATTTTCAGGTTTTTTAATCGTCAAAAGATGCATATAATAGATATTTTAGAGCATGGTAAATGTTCAATATTACTGTTTCCTCACTGATATCATAACTACAACGAAAATTTGCGAATCTGATTTTTTTTTGCCAATTTACCAAAACGTGAAAAGGCCCCTTTAATGAAAATGCTGTGCATGTTTTCGTAAACAAAATGTGTGATAGACAGATAGACATGCAGTTTGGTCGTATGTTTCACGTACCAAATGAGAGTCATTTACCGTGCGTGTATCACCGTGAACTGCAGCATAAAGTGACTGTCATTGACCGCACGTGTAGAACCACTAAAGGTGACGTCAATTTCATAGATCTGCCTTCAACGTGAAGGAGGTAATGGACACGTGGGTGCTGCAGATGAACTACCCCACCGTCATGGTGTCACACAGCCAGCAGGGGCGGCTAACCCTCACACAGAGTAGATACCTGCAGGACCCAAACGCAACGGACCCGGGAAAATACGTCTCGCCTTTCGGGTATACACAATTAATAAGTATCTGATAATTTAAATGATTAACTAATAATCACAAACGTTTCATTATTGAAGTACTTCATTAAATTAATACTATTATAATAGTGCCAGGGATTTAATGCTGCATAATCATATTACAAAATCAATAATGCTGTTTCAGGTCTAACGTATATCATTGTATAATGACTGTTTCAGGTCTTACGTATATCATTGTATAATGACTGTTTCAGGTCTAACGTATATCATTGTATAATGACTGTTTCAGGTCTAACGTATATCATTGTATAATGACTGTTTCAGGTCTAACGTATATCATTGTATAATGACTGTTTCAGGTCTAACGTATATCATTGTATAATAACTGCTTCAGGTCTAACGTATATCATTGTATAATGACTGTTTCAGGTCTAACGTATATCATTGTATAATGACTGTTTCAGGTCTAACGTATATCATTGTATAATGACTGTTTCAGGTCTAACGTATATCATTGTATAATGACTGTTTCAGGTCTAACGTATATCATTGTATAATGACTGTTTCAGGTCTAACGTATATCATTGTATAATGACTGTTTCAGGTCTAACGTATATCATTGTATAATGACTGTTTCAGGTCTAACGTATATCATTGTATAATGACTGTTTCAGGTCTAACGTATATCATTGTATAATGACTGTTTCAGGTCTAACGTATATCATTGTATAATGACTGTTTCAGGTCTAACGTATATCATTGTATAATGACTGTTTCAGGTCTAACGTATATCATTGTATAATGCTGTTTCAGGTCTAACGTATATCATTGTATAATGACTGTTTCAGGTCTAACGTATATCATTGTATAATGCTGTTTCAGGTCTAACGTATATCATTGTATAATGACTGTTTCAGGTCTAACGTATATCATTGTATAATGACTGATATTGTACGTGCAATGTGTCACAACACGTTTACATCACTCCGTGTACTGCTTGTTGCGTCCAGGTATAGGTGGGAGATCCCCTTCACGTACACCACCAGCTCTCAACCAAGATTTGATGTGACATCTCAAGACATCACGTGGCTACACAAAATAGGAAATGGAAGTTAGTTAAACCAGTAATGGTAAAAGTGAATTTCGTGAAAACTTATTAAATAGAGAAGGTTTTATTACTTCATTAACATAAATGTGGTAAAAGTAAGTCTTTATTTTAAACTTGATATTTCTTTTTTAAACAGTCGGCTGGAAAATATAGTGGACACCAGGAAAATGTATTATATATACAAATATTTAACACCGCAGCAATATAACACTTGATTAATATAGTATTTATTACTTACTTCTTAACAGATACAATTTTATAACAGATTATATAACGATAAAAATGTTCAATGAGACACTTTTATTAATTCTATGTGTTTTGAAAATAGAAAATATGCAACATATTTGGTTAATTATACAATGTTAATTTTGCCCCGTCCCCCTTCGAAGAAGTGTGGATATATTGCATCGGACCCATTTGTCGGTCCGACGAATGGTCGATCGGTCCGTAGACCGCTGCGTCTAACCACGATAATTAGAGAACGCTTTCACCACACGATCATGTCAATTGGTATACTGGATATTTTGAAGAAAATGAACAAAAGGTCAAGATTACAGGGGAAAAATTCAAATCTAAAAAATCTCGTACCAGTTGCAAATTTAGAGACCTGTATGCAAGCCGGGCTCATACATGTTTTACAATGGCTATTAACATTAACGTCATATAACTGTGTACGACAAAAGAAAGTGTTGTAAAAACATTTCAATTCGAAAAAATGTGCGCGTCTTGATATTTGAAGGTATACAGGGAAAGATGTTTCGCGTTGGTATATGAAAGATGCAATTAAAAACGAATCAAGTTTTGTATCAACCTGTGCAGTTGTGCATAATCAAGTGACGCTGTCCAGAGTGACCTGCCGAGAGCGAGCATTTATACCTAATCCATCTAGAAGACTAATGCCATTTATATTAATATCAATTGTATCGTCAAATTAATTAATTCGCAATGAAAAGAAATACTCACGTGGATGCAGTCATGAATTTGGATTCGATATTTAGTAACGCACTGGCTTCGCAACCCAGGGGAACTGATTTGAAGCCCCACTATGCATTTTCGTCGCACCAATTAATCCCCGTATAAGATCATGTTACTTAATATTATAACATTTTTATCATATAATTATTTTTTACCTGAGTTCTGTGTAGCACAATCGGAGTAATCTTAAAGGGGCCTTTTCACAGATTTTTGCATTTTTTTAAACTTATTCATTAAATGCTTTATATTGATAAATGTAAACATTGGATCGTAAAAGCTCCAGTAAAAAAGTAAGAAAAAATTAAAAAAAGGAAAAGAACATTGCCGAACCAGTGACCCCTGGAGTCCTGCCAGAGTCCTGAAGTATAAACGCTTAAGCCTACTGAGCTATTCCGCCGAGTACACATTTTGATGTATTTTATACCTTATATAAGCAATCTTCGTAGTTTCACAAAATTCAACGACAAAAACAGAACTCTCCAAATTTTTCAATCGTTTCGCGTTGCAACGCTTTATAATTTTTAGGTTTTAAAATCGTCAAAAGATGCATATAATGGCTATATTAGAGCATGGTTAATGTTCAGTATTACTGTTTCCTCACAAATATCATAACTAAAACGAAAACTTACGAATCTGAAACAACTTTTTTCAATTTTGTCAATTTACCAAAGCGTGAAAAGATCCCTTTTATTTGTTGACTTAATGTTCAAGTTACAATAACAGCGAATTCTATTGTAGTTTACAATTAAGATTAAACGTAATAACCTACTTTACATTTGTTGACAATATTATCAATTTACCAAACAGCAATAAATGGTACATATTAGGGTCGAGTCTCAATTTAGAAAATTTACATAGACTGAAACTGTTTATCCATTCATTAACCATACAAAATATTCATGTATGGACCTTTTTGTGCAACAGCATGTGCTTTTATTATACAACGACTAGAGTTGTTTTATTCAACATATTTATTAATAGGTGTTTCTGAGCACAAATATTTGCTGTGTTTATCAAATCTAACGGCGAAGTACAAAAGGCAGGCTGAATTATGTGTAAAACAGCTAGATAACTCGCAAGACATCAAGATAAATTGGTCTTGCTTCTTTAAGTACCGGAACTCTCGTACGGGAATCCTGTATGCAGTGCACTGATTAACCCATTTAAGCCTATTGGACTCTCCCATCCTTCTAAATTGGATCAATTGATTTCCAAAATTAGGGATGTCTAGTATATTTATTTCTATATTTAGAATATTTCTTACAGAAATTCTTTTAAGCAAACAACGCAGACCCTGATGAGACGCCGCATCATGCGGCGTCTCATCTGGGTCTTCGCTGTTTGCCAATGCCTTTTTTTCTAGACGTTAGGCATAAATGGGTTAAGTTACGGAGCTCCTGTACGGGAATCCTGTATGCATCCGTGCACTGATTTAAACATCTTGCTGAATATTTTGTGCATTTGGCTTCGTGTTTAATAGCAGAATACATTTCAATGAACAGTTCTTCTGTGTTTGCGCGTCTTTATCCCATCGCATTATGTTAGATCTGATTTGGTATTGTTATTGTTAAATGCGTGCGCATTCTTAACATAAAGGTTTTAATGCGAATAAAGCTAACATTCCATACAGTCGTATATCCATTTAAACAATAGTAATCGAAAGTAAAAACTGTCAACATTATAGCACATTTAAGTGTTAGGATAACGGTGTTTGAAATGACCCAGATACCTTTGGGTTTATGTCTTATTGCCAGATGGATTTCCGTGCATCTCGAGAAAATGTTGGGGGAATTTGAGCTTAAATAAGCCAATAAACATTGTAAGATTGACTTACGTTAGATTTAATGGCGTGATTTGTTTTCTACATGGGAAGGTCAATGCAAGTTTAGTTAGTTAAACATAAAAACTATTTCAGTCGAAGTTGCGAACGTTGATATCCCGGCTCCAGGGTCGGGATGGGTGCTTGGCAACCCGATGCAGTACGGATTCTACCGAGTGAATTACGACAGGAGGAACTGGGATATGCTGATACAGCAGCTTGTGACTAACCACACGGTATGATATCTGGTCATCTAATTGCATGAACGCGTTAGGTGTAAGTTGCGTTTTAACAACGTGTATAATGTAAACAAATATGGTTTGTCGAATAACAATAGTGAATTGCAATTTTATTTTACGAGGACTGTTTAATCCAAATTAAACGAACGGTATTTTTCTTGTCTACAGTATAATTATGTTTTGATAATAAACGACATATAAGTCTTTTCTTCTTCTTCACCCCTACCTGTTCATTGAAAGAATATCATACAACGACAGTGTTTTCAATAATTGTACATACAATAAGAGTGCAAGTTAATGCTATGCCACTGGCAGGTGATCCACGCGATCAACCGCGCGCAGATCATCAACGACGCTTGGAGCCTGGCAAAATCTGGGGACCTGGCGATGGAGGTGGCAATCCAGACTACCAACTACCTGGACAAGGAGCGCGAATACGTTCCATGGGCCGGCCGCCTCCTCGCAACTGTCTTTCGTCAACTCGATGCTTGCCAGACATCCGCTTAACGGCTCATTCAGGGTAAGTATAGCGACCGCGTAGCCAGACATCCGCTGTACGGCTCATTCAGGGTGAGTATAGCGACCGCGTAGCCAGACATCCGCTTTACGGCTCATTCAGGGTGAGTATAGCGACCGCGTAGCCAGACATCCGCTTTACGGCTCATTCAGGGTGAGTCTAGCGACCGCGTAGCCAGACATCCGCTGTAAGGCTCATTCAGGGTGAGTATAGCGACCGCGTAGCCAGATATCCGCTTTACGGCTCATTCAGGGTAAGTATAGCGACCGCGTAGCCAGACATCCGCTTTACGGCTCATTCAGGGTAAGTATAGCGACCGCGTAGCCAGACATCCGCTTAACGACTCATTCAGGGTGAGTATAGCGACCGCGTGACCAGACATCCGCTTTACGGCTCAAGCAGGGTATGCATAGCGACCGCGTAGCCAGACATCCGCTTTACGGCTCATTCAGGGTGAGTATAGCGACCGCGTAGCCAGACATACGCTTTACGGCTCCTTAAGGGTTAGTGTAGCGGCCGCGTAGCCAGACATCCTCTGTACCGCTCCTTCAGGGTAAGTTTAGCGGCCAAGTGGACAGACATCCTCTCTGCCACTCCATGAGGGAACGTATAGCGACCGCGTGACCAGATATCCTGTGTACCGCTTCTTCAGGGTAAGTATAGCGACCGCGTAGCCTGATATCCTCTGTACCGCTTCTTCAGGGTGAGTATAGCGGACGCGTGGCCAGACATCCGCTGTACGGCTCCTTCAGGGTGAGTATAGCGGCCGCGTAGCCAGACATCCTCTGTACGGCTCCTAAAGGGTGAGTTTGCGGCCCCGTGGCCATACATCCTCAGAATGGCTCCTTCACGGTGAGTTTGCGGCCGTGTTGCAAGACATCCGCTGTACGGCTCCTTTATGGTGAGTTTGCGGCCGCGTTGCAAGACATCCGCTGTACGGCCCCCTCACGGTGAGTTTGCGGCCGCGTAGCCAGACATCCTCTGTACGGCTCCTGTAGGGTGAGTTTGTGGCCGCGTAGCCAGACATCCTCTGTACGGCTCCTTTATGGTGAGAAAAACGGCCGCGTGGCCAGACATCCGCTGTACGGCTCCTTCACGGTGAGTTTGCGGCCGCGTGTAAGACATCCGCTGTACGGCTCCTTTATGGTGAGTAAAGCGTCAGCGGGGTTAAAATCTCCTTCGTCCACTCCATGGTTACGAGACACTCATAGTGCGAGCCTTTCAGTGCGAGTCTAGCGTTTGCTGAGTACGTCTCTCTTGGATAAGCACCATGCTGATCAGATACCCGCTTTTCGGCTCCTTTTGGATAAGCATATACCAGGTGGTCTTTGGAGTAAATCTCGCATTCATCTTACGATCATAAAGCGTCGTATGAGGTTCCCGTTTCACGACGTTATGAAATGTGAGCACATGTTTTTAGTTTTTTAAATGTCGATATATACTTAAGTTTAGTTAAAGACTGTTATGTATTTCCATTTTACTTAAAAAATTGCGATGATAAATGTGAATTCTCTGCTTGCAGAAATTTGTCCGGAACAAGACTGCGGATACGTTCAAAGAGCTGACTATGAACAACACTGGCGCGACCCAACTCGAGTCGTGAGTCTCAATTGTGTTCCCTTACATTACGGACAATACATGAAGCGTAATTCATCACTATACGGCTGCGATATAAATCATGAACAGTTAGGATTGTACGGAAAAGCATTACCGACTTTCATATTATAACGTATACCACAGTAATTTTTCCGACTCGATAAAGGATACAAATTTGCCATGTGTAGTCAAAATAATTACCAAAAGGAAGGAAAATGCATCAATTTCATTCCAAAGCGCAATATCTACAGGTAAACATATAAAATGAGCACTGAGACTGAACATTTTAGCAAAAGGAAAGTAGAGGTTTGTGCAAATAATTTCCATGCAATTAAAAGGATCCATACTTCCCAATCTAAAGATTGGACGTAGAAGCATGGTTTAATTCCGTGTATAGCATTTAACAGCGTCTTAAAAGCGCTTATACATGTAGTTTTACAAAATATTATGATTGTTTCGCGCTTTCTCACTGTTGTGGCGACCGTTTAGTTGGTATCCTTAACACTTCTGAGAAAAGGTTTATCTTCGTTTGTCATTACTATCCGGAATCAATTATTCTCTGGTATTTGTTTTCACAGAAGCGGTATTTAAACTGAACATGAAGATAGTCTTTACGAGTGTGGCCCAATATGTTGTCATGGATCGCTGATTGGTTGCAGATACCTTCGGTCCACCATTACTGACTTCGCATGCAAGTATGGCATCCAGGAGTGTATTGACGAGGCCAAGAGGCTGTTCAGGCAATGGAGGGATAACCCCGACCATAACCCGTGAGTATTTGGCGCTTAAGCAGAGTGTGGATGGCGACAGATCGGCGTTTTTTTTAACTTTGTTATGCGATGTTTCAGGATAACGTACACTTTCATCAATCTATGTTATTATGCACGCTATTGAACTCGATGGACTTCCGAGTATGTAATCTTGCAGGGTGTTATAAACTTTGACAATGACCTGTTATGTCTCATAGCATGGTCCATGTGTGCAGTATATCGCTCTAGCATGGTCCATGTGTGCAGTATACCGCTCTCATAGCATGGTCCATGTGTGCAGTATACCGCTCTCATAGCATGGTCCATGTGTGCAGTATACCGCTCTTCAACATCAAATAGCTGAGTATATAAGTGCAACACAACTCTCTTCAACAGCATTGGGCAGAGTCAATGTGTGAAGTGCATCATCATGCAACATCTCATAGCCCAGTCAAAGCGTAAAGTAGACTACTCTGCTAATGCAGGGGGGTTAACTTCACGCCTTTACTTTGCTATATATAATGTTGCAGGGTGGTGTAACGCACACATTGACCATGTTGTTTGATGTTGCAGGGTGGTGTAACGCACACATTGACCATATCATTTGATGTTGCAGGGTGGATCCAGATATCAAAAGCACGGTGTACTGTACGGCGCTGGCCGAGGGGACGCTCGATGACTGGGAGTTTGCGCTTACGCGATACCGCATCGAGAACCTGGCCTCCGAGAAGTCGCTGCTCCTGGCGGCCCTCGCCTGCTCCCGGGAGTCCTGGGTGCTCAGTAGGTAGGTCCAGAGCGACGAAGAACTGTTGTAATGTTGGTCACGTTTATAAATAAACATACTACTTGAATCGCATGTAATTTAAATCCGTAAGTTTTCTATATTTGTTCGAAAAAAATCTATATCCGAACACGCTATTCTGAAGTGTAGATCTGCTGCGATACTTACGATGCACTTCAAACCATTACATGCGTGTTCATGTCTATACCATAGATACCTGCTGAAGGCGATAGACCAGAGCAACCTGGCCGACATCCGGCGCCAGGACGCAGTCTCTGTGATCCTCTACATATCGAACACCGAACACCATCGGCAGGTAGTGGCTCTTACAAAACGCCATTTTTAACCTAAAAATGTGTTGTTCTCTTAGTATGCAAACTGCTTCGTGATTCTATACCAATAACTTGAATCACACGCCCACTACGAAGTGTAAGAAAAGACGTCCACTGACTCCATTGTATGGAACGCCATTTCTGTCTTACGTTGTTACATTTCTTTCTGTTTTCTTTAGAAGGTGTCTATTTATGTCAAACCGTCGTGATATTTTGTCAATATGTGGTGTGGACTTGTCAAAATACAGTCATATAATGTCAAACAGTCGTGTTATCATGTTCAAATGTGGTGTTGACTTGTCGAAATACAGTCCTATTATGTCAAGCCGTCGTATTGTCTTGTTTAAATTTGATGTTGACTTGTCAAAATACAGTCCTATTATGTCAAACCGTCGTGTTATATTGTCCTAATGTGGTGTTGTCTTGTCAAATCGTCATGTGATCTTGTCCAAATGTGGTGCTGACTTGTCAAAACACAGTCTTATTATGTCAAACATTTGGACATGATAGCACGACTAATTAACATAATAGGACTGTGTTTTGACAAGTCAACATCACATTTGGACAATATAACACGGCGGTTTGACATAATAGGACTGTATTTTGACAAGTCAGCACCAGATTTTGACAAGATAACACGACTGCTTGACATAATAAGACACCTTCTAAAGAAGACAGGAAGAAACGTAACAACGTAAGACAACTATGGCGTTCCATACCATTGCGTGCCTACTTTCTCCTGATTAATTTGACAAGTCAACATCACATTTGGACAAGATAACACGACGGTTCGACATAAAAGGACTGAATTTTGACAAGTCAGCGCCAGATTTGGACAAAATAACACGACTCTTTGACATAATAAGACTGCGTTTTGACAAATCAACATCACATTTGGACAATATAACACGACGGTTTGACATAATAGGACTGTATTTTGACAAGTAAGTACCAGATTTGGACATGATAACACGACTGTTTGACATAATAGGACTGTGTTTTGACAAGTCAACATCACATTTGGACAATATAACACGACGGTTCGACATAATAGGACTGTATTTTGACAAGTGCGCACCAGATTTGGACAAGATAACACGACTGTTGGACATAATAAGACTGTATTTTGACAAGTCAACATCACATTTGGACAAGATAACACGACGGTTCGACATAATAAGACTGTATTTAGACAAGTCAGCACCGCATTCAGACAAGATAACAAGACAGTTTGACATAAAACGACTGTGTTTTAACAAGACAACAACAAATACGGACAAGATATCACGACGGTTTGACATAATAAGACACCTTCTAAAGAAGACAGGAAGAAACGTAACAACGTAAGACAACTATGGCGTTCCATATCATTGCGTGCCTACTTTCTCCTGATTAAATCGTTAGCTAGTGTGTTCATCCCGCCTACGCATTGCAGTTCGCTGGCCTGGGACATGTTCAGGGATAAATGGGACTTCTTCCTCAGCAAGTAAGTAATGTGTGCCTGTGAAGTTGCACACTTCCTGCAAAATGTGTCGTCTCATATACGCGCGATTGGATTTCATGTAAAATTGATTCTCGTAATCGTAATAGATAAGTGACAGTTTCAATGTTTCAATTCTACGCGTATGTCAGTGCATGTGCTGATTTGACATGCTTTCTGTGCACGATGCACTGTCAGAAGTCCAATAATGTATTTTTAAACAACGACGTAGTTGTTGCATCTGTAATTGTATGTCGAGCCCTGTTAAATGCATGATAAATTTATATACGTGCGATATACTCTTCACAGAATTTTGCATTTAAATGCTGAACACATGTCATCGTGAACATATGTAGCATACACATATATGCACAATATTTGTGTTTGTTTGCAAACACGGGATTAAATTAAAAATGGGATTATTCATAACGTCCACGTTTAATACTGAGTTGTCGTGCGCAGTGGGTTGTTTGTACGCAGAAATCGCATCGTGTAGTGTAAAACCTCTTTTTAACGGACTGTACACTGAACTGTGAACCTTACCCAACTCACTGTACATGTATATATCGTAATACACTAATTGTTTATGTAGTGCATTACATTGAATTAAAACTATACTTTGGGCATAACACGAATTCCTGTAGTGAAATACTCCTATAAATTGTTCTCTGAACTGTGTGCATAACACATTTTCACTCAGTATCATACCGCTATATAACGGACTATACATTTCACTTAACTCTCGAGTATATATTCCAAATCCGGCTGCTACTATGGATCTATCATGATATATCTTCGCTGTTGAAAAGGACGGACTGCAGACCACACATTGTGAAGACGTTAAAAGTAATACTTCAGATTACAAACTGTGCACCCACAACCACAGGTGGAAGTAACGTACCCAGGATAGTATTTTTCATATATATATTTTTTTAGGAGCCCAATATATTCAAATAAATATATAAAATCATGTTTAATAAGAAAAAAATTGACAAAGAGCCATGAAAAAAAATCCCCACCCTCTGATATTGGAATCATAACAAGGTCATTAACTAGACTTTATTATAGACCTGTCTTCGCGGGCCGCAAAAATGTCAAAAATAGCTTTAATCCAAAGCATCCATTGATCCTACTATGGGCAATTGGACAACCTTTCAAAAAAAGTTAACTTCAAAAATATCTGTCCAGCCGTTAACTCACAGTCGGTCGAAAACCGAGCAATATTTCGAGTCCGTTTGTCAACACGAATAAATCTTCTACAGACTTTCAAACAATATTTTTTAGTTTTTGCCCCTTAATCGATAGCTCCCGTCCTATTCCTTTGAAACAACGTGTCAAATAATGCATGCATATCCAACCACTTACCCCTAAAAACTTATTCCAATACAATCAGAATGATAAGTAATTTCCATTTATTCACATTTATTAAAACATCGTTGTTGTTGTTGATTGGATAATTATGTGCCTGGCTCTGTCAGTGTAATTCACTGCTAAGCCGGGTTCAAGAGCGATGGCTACTTTCGTTTTCAAGTAAATCAAATTTAGAGTTAAAACAGTTGTTGCAAAGAAAATATAACATTTTGGAATTAGTTTTTAGGGGTAAGTGGTTGCATATGCATGCATTATTTGACAAGCATCGTTGTTTCAAAGGAATAGGACGCGAGCTATCGATTAAGGGGCAAAAACTCAAAAATATTGTTTGAAAGTCTGTAGAAGATTTATTCGGGTTGACAAACGTACTCGAAATATTGCTCGGTTTTTGACCGACTGTGAGTTAACGGCTGGACAGATATTTTTGAAGTTAACTTTTTTTGAAAGGTTGTCCAATTGCCCATAGGAGGATCAATGGATGCTTTTGATTAAAGCTACTTTTTACATTTTTGCGGCCAGCGAAGACAGGTCTATGATAAATTCTAGTTAATGACCTTGTTATGATTCCAATATCAGAGGGTGGGGATTTTTTTTTCATGGCTCTTTGTCAATTTTTTTCTCATTAAACATGATTTTATATATTTATTTGAATATATTGGGCTCCTAAAAAAAAAAAAAAAATACTATCCAGGGTACGTTACTTCCACCTGTGCCCACAACATATACTGTGTGATCAACTTTTTAACAGTCCATTTGCAAACATGCATCACATTAAACACGTATGCACGTGCAGATAGATGAATTCATGTACTTACCGTGCATCGTGTTTTAGTTTCGGCTCGTTCGGATTCCCCAAACTGATCAGTGGACTTACCGCGTCCTTTAACACCGAGTTCGACCTGAGTCAGGTAAATGGGGCGGCAGTTAGCCTAGTGACTGCGTAATCAAACGTAGCAGCATAGCGACCATGTTACCAGACATATACATTTGCCTGTATAGCAGTTCACATTGAAGTATAGTGATCATGTAACTATGCTTATTACGTAGTTATCACGCAACCACGCTTACATCAAAGTGACCATGTAACTATGCGTATAACGTAGTTATCACTCAACCACGCTTACAGCAAAGTGACCATGTAACTGTGCTTATTACGTAGTTATCACTCAACCACGCTTACAGCAAAGTGACCATGTAACTATGCGTATAACGTAGTTATCACTCAACCACGCTTACAGCAAAGTGACCATGTAATTATGCTTATAATGTAGTTATAACGCAACCACGCTTACAGCAAAGTGACCATGTAACTATGCTTATTACGTAGTTATCACTCAACCACGCTTACAGCAAAGTGACCATGTAACTATGCTTATTACGTAGTTATCACTCAACCACGCTTACAGCAAAGTGGCCATGTAACTATGCGTATAACGTAGTTATCACTCAACCACGCTTACAGCAAAGTGACCATGTAATTATGCTTATTATGTAGTTATCACGCAACCACGCTTACAGCAAAGTGATCATGTAACTATGCATATAATGTACTTATCAAGCAACCACGCTTACAGCAAAGTGACCATGTAACTATGCTTATTACGTAGTTATCACGCAACCACGCTTACAGCAAAGTGACCACGTAACTATGCGTATAACGTAGTTATCACGCAACCACGCTTACAGCAAAGTGGCCATGTAACTATGCGTATAACGCAGTTATCACGCAACCACGCTTACAGCAAAGTGACCATGTAACTATGCGTATAACGTAGTTATCACTCAACCACGCTTACAGCAAAGTGACTATTAACTATGCTTATAACGGACTCGCATGACCATGTGATTGTTTGTATGCAGATCTGCGTTGTAAGGTTTATTCGAGGACGGACTCGCATGGTCATGTGACACTTTGTATGCAGATCTCCGTTGTAAGGTTTATCCGAGGACGGACTCGCATGGTAATGTGACAGGTATGCGGATCTCCGCTGTAAGGTTTATCCGAGGACGGACAGGCATGGTGATGTGACTGTTTGTGTGCGGATCTCCGTTGTAAGGTTTATCCGAGGACGGACTGGCATGGTCATGTGACAGTTTGTATGCAGATCTCTGTTGTAAGGTTTATCCGCGGGCGGACTCGCATGGTCATGTGACAGATTGTATGCGGATCTCCGCTGTAAGGTTTATCCGAGGACGGACTGGCATGGCCATGTGACTGTTTGTATGCGGATCTCCGTTGTAAGGTTTATCCGAGGACGGACTCGCATGGTCAGGCGATTGTTTGTATGCGGATCTCCGTTGTAATGTTCAAGTATTATCTCCACTTGTTTGACGTGCATGTCTTCGCTGGTCGAATGTTTCTCGTTTGTAAGCGATGGGTAAAATATAACCCTTGAGACCGAGCATGGGCTCTAGTGGAACACACATGGCACACTTGTACGTCATGTTTGCTTGGTTTGTTCTTGAACACCTTTTCCAAAATGCAAAAAGTCCACTCCTCGTACTATTCTGTTGATTTGTATCACGTCTCACTCAATTCTGATATGTTGCCATCCAAAGGCACGACCGACTCCTTCACTCAGTAGGAATACGGCGTCACGGACGGGTTCAAATCTTCCCAGCTCTACCAGGAGGTAACATTCGCATGCGCATGAACCCTACAAGTTGCATGTCAACAATCGGTGTGAATGACAATATATCACAGGCGCTCGATGGCAAAGTTATTTTATTTATTTTATTTTATTTTTTTTTTTTTAGTTACCCGTTGTTTATTAGAATGCATACACATACTAAAGCTATTAAAAATATTCCGACAAAACGTCTTCTTAAAAAAAGAGAGTCAATATCTATATACATAGTCGAACTATCTTTTTTTAAGAAGACGTTTTGTCGGAATATTTTTAATAGCTTTAGTATGTGTATGCATTCTAATAAACAACGGGTAACTAAAAAGAATATAAAAAATATATAAATAAACATTGCTATCGAGCGCCTGTGCAATATATATGTTGTGACGTTCCACATAATACCTGTGATGCAGTATTCCTCAAATATTCCAATTCCAGTTCGATTATTAATGATCTTTTATAATAGATATATTAACATGAAGTTCTGATAAATGTCTGCTTAAGATTCGCTTCATGCATATTTTTCCATCGCAATACTAACTCACTAAACTCACATATCCATTTCATGGCTTTGTTAAATTTCTAATAAAATAAATATTCAATATATGTAATTATGTATCTTTATTGTTCCAATAGCAAATTGTTTTTTAATCAACCTTCATAAATTGATGTCAATCAGATTGACCTTGAATATTATTCTATTAAAAAACTGATAATTTGTATTATATAAACCAAACAGTGTCATTATAAAACATGTTTATTGTTTTATTTCGCTATGTTATACAATAATAATCATAACATGCCATTGGTGTTGAAAGTTGAAAGCGTTGGTAGACAACAAGAGTGCACTCGGGGCCGGAGCGCGTGCGTTCGACCAAGCGCTCGAGAAGACCCGGAGCAACATCAATTGGATGGTTGCAAATGTCCCAGTAATACACAAGTTTTTGGAAAGGAAAAACTTATAGAAGCAGGTACTTTGCCGCTAGTGTTTAATAAAGTTTTGTGTTTCGCCAACTTGGTATCGATTATTGTCCTTAATTGAGTTTGGTTAAATCTTCACACATTTTGTTAAAGAAATAACATTCGATTTATCGATCTTTATTGGTAGAACAACACCAATTCGGAGTACTGATACTTATGAATTAAAACACGAGGGTGTAGCGCTGGTTATTAACTAGCCTAACAAACGGCAAGGAGTTCCTGAACACATCATGCAAAAATAGCTTCATTTAGTACTTGATGTTATCAATATTTGTGCCATTTTAATATGACCGTCATGTTACTATGTTGTGCCCAGGTTCAGTTTGTCTTGTTGCATATTCTATTTTAGTTTTACCATAATAAATATGTTTGGTGTTTAAGTATAATAAGTCTGTTACAAGCACAGGAGGGAAGCCCATAGTATTATTATTATTGTTAAAATAAATAAAATAATACTATGAGCTTCCCTCCTGTGGTTACAATGTGCTTTGGTAGTTCTGGCGTAATTTGTTCCTGTTTGAGATAAGTTTTTGCGACATGTGTTTTTCAGAGGGTCGTCTATCAACACCAGGAGTGCTTCAACACCATATGTCATGTACTCCTTTTTTACACGAACCAGTTGCATTGTTAATACTGGTTCAATAAACTCTGAACGTTTTATTCGTTTGTTAATACAATTTAGTCTTTAGATTTACTGTGCATATCTTGTAGTTATCACGTTTAGTAGTAATAAGAACAACGCATTTATGCAGAACAAAAACACACAACTACAATCATTAAGAAATGATATTGTTAGATTATATCGGAATATTGGTGAATATGTGTGTGATGAGTATTTAATATGTTTAAATAAATCGTTTTCATAATTTAAGAATATTCACATGCCGCTGTTTTGCATGTACTTCCTTTCAATTGTGCGTAAAATATATATTATTGCATACTACATTTATTTAGTACTGTTGATTCTTTTAAGAGTGTAACAATCTCTTGTTGTTTTTTTATTTTATTTTACTTGATTATTATGGTGTTTTTCGGTAAGATGTATTAAACTGTAAACAGGCTGTTTCGTGTGTTTGTTTCTTGCATTTTAATGAAATATTATATGTTGGACATTTTAATGAAATATTATTGTATGGGACATTGTGATGAAATATGATTGTATGGGGCATTTTAATGAAATATGCATGGGACATTTTATGATTATATATAATTATTGATTATTAATTATATAATTGTGGAGACTTATTCGTTTTACCGCCAGCTAGTATTATTCGATACAAGCAAAACATCGAACAACACACTATAAGAACTACACCATTAAACTGTGTTTACCGCCTGTGAATGATACATGCGAATACAAAGACTTCATGTATTCAATTCAATTCAATATACATCAAGCATTTATGTATATTTATATTTGGATTTAGATTTGGAATCCGAATTGTTGCAGAAAACGTGCATATCAAGACAAATACATTGTACTGCTGTAGGAGGCAGCTTTGTATTTGTTCCACGTGATCTGTAATTTTTAACAAAGATTAATTTATTCTCAAAAGTGTATTTGCCTTAAAAGTGTGACCTCAATGATTATTCTTATGCCAATGAATAGTAAATCATACTGAAAATATAACATTGTTACTCTTAACACAAGTGGCATGCTTATACTTCCATTGTTTCTTAAGTATACGATATGTTTTTACTTAAATGGGCAAATAAGTAATCACACATTGTAATACAGTCCTACGTGCGGTAGTGCGAAAAACAATGGGTACGTATCGAATTAGCAGTTGTACGCTTTGTAACATTCACATATATTGTTCATGTATATTAAATAGTATTCATGCAAATCTCAGTTATGTAAATTAAAATCAAACAACTCTGCACTTACCCATCCCGAAATGAAGACGCATGTACATACTGTTATACTGTTAAACACCTAAATGCGTTCTCCAACGTAAAACATATAAATGAAGAAACGAACGCACGTTGGCAGTACCCCCATTTGACCGATCCGAATATCAGCATCAAAAACTCATCAAAGTCAAAACAATTTTAGTAGTATTTAAATGTGCAATAGGACCGATAAAAAAAAATCCTACTACATTATATTGGCTACATATTTGAGTCTTATACACGTCTAAATAAAATATATTCTCTGAAAATACTTGGGAATATTCATATTGATTATATAGACTGATAGAATATAAATCAAGAATACAATGTTTATTTATTATGCCACCAGTGCACAATTACGTTGGAGACGCTGACATGACATGTTTAAGTGTTATCGGATACCCCATCCGATAGCGCTTCTAAACTCCGCCTATCAATAACAATATTTGCGAGTTCTAAATTTACTCAATCTAATAAATGTATTCTCAAAATAGCATACATGATATACACATTATATTGGTCAATTACGGAATCCTGATAGTGCCATCTATAATCTCGCCCCTCTTTCATCAAGGGCGACACACGAAGCGATACACGATATTTTGCGCGACAGTCGCGGCGATGCACGATATTTTGCGCGACAGTCGCGGCGACGCACGATATTTTGCGCGATACATGAAGCGACGCGCGAGAATGTACCACGAAATATCGCTCTTGTGTGGGTAGCCCAAAAGACGATATATCAAGTTAAATATATCGTGCGTCACTGCGACTGTTGCGCAAAATATAGTGCGTCGCCGCGACTATCGCGCAAAATATCGTGCGTTTCCGCGACTGTCGCGAAAAATATCGTGCGTCGCCGCGACTGTCGCGCAAAATATCGTGTATCGTTTCCTGTGTCGTGTCTCGCGTTCAAAGGGCGACGCACGAAACACGAAGCGACGCACTATATTTTGCGTGACAGTCGCGGCGACGCACGATATTTTATTATTCAAATATCGCCCATATTATCCGAATCTCGTGTATCGCGGTCTAATTTCAGACCGCGACACACGACGCACGAAGCGATACTCGATATTTTGCGAGACAGTCGCGGCGACACGCGATATTTGTACTGTTCGAATTTCGCTGTTATAATATCGCCTGTCGATTGTCGCGATTAAAAAAAACTAGAATGCGACAGTCGTCCTTTTATATGCGATATCTCGCCTTTTGAACACGACCGTCGCACTTGACGAACGCAACCGTCGCCCTTTATGAACGCGACCGTCGCCCTTTTATATGCGAGATACCGTGCTCTAAAATATCCATTATATGCAATTTTTTTTACGATTTGAAAACCTGCAACGCAAAAAGATTGAATATTTGGAAAGTTCTATTGTTGTCGTTATATTTTGTGAAACTACGAGGATTGCTCATACAAAGTAAAAAATACATCTCCTCATAGCATTAGCACCCGTGGATGACCGAGTGGTCAAAGCGGAAGATTTTTACTCCAGGGGTCAGAGGTTCGAGCCCAGTTGAGGGTTACTTTTTTCTTTTTTTATTGTATTCTTGTTTTTTTACTGGAGATTTTTAGGTCCAATGTTTAAATTTAATGACAAACTTCAATACATGCCAAAATCTGTGAAAAGGCCCCTTTAATAGATCACAGGGCCATAGCGAAGACATTCTTAAAGCTGGCTGCAATGAATGAATGGCACAGTGTACTTTCGTGGTATATACTAAAATAGTAAAGCAATTGAGTATGTATATGATATTATGTCTCTAATGCTTATTAACAAAGACAATATGTCGTTGATACTCGTTTTGGTTTCATGCAATTGTGCCTCAAACAGTTAATGTTGTGGTGCTTTAGTCTGGATATAACCGTTGAGTATTTTAATTGTAATCACATGAAAGTGTATTCTCTTTTATTGCTCTTTCTTTAAAATATGATGCTGTGAGTTTTATTTGCATAGACCGTTCAAAGGCGGTCACTCCAGTTTTGTTCAAGTTCTTGCGTCTGTTTTGTACGTGCTTGTCTAATAAACAAAATGTTGTGTCTCACTGTTTGGTTCTTGGTTTCTCTCCATAACTTAAGGCCCGTTGGTAGTGTGTTAACCAACAGAGAAAATAGAAAAGGGAGATTAAAACGATCACAAGCTACATTTTATGGACAGAGTGGTCGTTCACAACTCGTACAATTTAGATCGCGATACACTTCAAGATTTCCTAACAAATTACTTGATAAACTAATAACGTCACAAAAAATTAACAAATTGTTTTGCGCGTAGAGACCATAATAACCATACCTTTTGTTAAAGACTACTCCAATTCGAATCGATTTAAACAGTATGTCATGCGGTATGTAAGAAAAAAAACTCGACCCGCATAAAAGTTCATTGTTTTACGGCCATTTTCACCGGCTACTCTCCAGTTGAATGTATACCGTCAACTGTCTGAGTCTGTTCGTGTAGTCACAAATTTTAACCCATTCATGCTTAGTGGATTCTCCCACCCTTCTAAATTGGATCAATTTATTAAAAAATTTTTAGGGATGTCTAGTATAATTATTTCTATATTTAGAATATTTCTTGCAGAAATTCCTTTAAGCAAACAGCGCAGACCCTGATGAGACGCCGCATCATGCGGCGTCTCATCTGGGTCTACGCTGTTTGCCAAGGTCTTTTTTCTAGACGCTAGGCATAAATGGGTTAACGAAAAACGGGGACTTTGTAGCACACAGCAATGTTTGTCCTACTACACTCATTATATGAACATTTAAGGACATTGCTAGAACATGATGTTGAAAATGTTGCTATAAGGGCATATATTTAATCGCGTTTTCCGAACATGAATCTTCTGGTTGATAACAAAGATTAGTGTTCTCAAAAACTCAAAATTCTTTAAAACTTAAGTAATCAGTGTAAACGAGCCGTTTCTTAGCATAAACCGAACACTCTTTTGTTCAAGAGACCTGCCAGTGTTGTTTAGGACATTATACTATATGTTACTGCGACCTGACGGGTGAATATTTATATCAAAGCCGTTCGTCTTCTTAAAGACATTTCTTGTTAAAGTATTTTAATCGCTAGTTTAAATTCTTATTTAAGGTTTGTGAAGTCATTTACAGCGAGCGATGACATTTTATACAATCATAATAGGTAATACAAGCTTATTATATAAAAATATATTGCCGTTCTCATTTGCCTATTCAATTGAAAAATATCAGAAATTTGCTATGTTTTATAAATATTATTTAAAACAACAGCCAGACGTGACGCGCAGAGAATACCGATACAAAGCAACCTACTTCCTAACCGGTGCATTGCAGCATTGAACTTGCTATACACAATAAGCGATGAAACGTTTCGTTGATATGCGTAAATTTATATGAAATCAAATAAATGTTTCTTTTTTGTGAAACGATTCTGATTATATTTGCACTCAATAAAATGTCATTCTCAAAAGCCAAATGTCAAATGAATTATATTACGCACACCAAATGTAAGCGTTAAGTATGTGGGAAAAAAACATATAATAATAACAAATAATAATATAACAATTAATGAAAAAAGATAACTCTTCATCTCTGAAGAAAAGGTGTTCTCAAAAAAATTCGCACCAATCCGACCTTCATTCACGACAGTTATTTTGTGTACAACTTTTAACATAGGAAAGAGCTGTTTTTCATTTGGAAGTCAGGTCCCAAGATATGTTTAACAAGAAGTTAGTTCCAAAGGTTGTGTGTGTGTGGGGGGGGGGGGGGTAAACCAATTTTGTGGCAATAAATTAGTTATCAGAGATGAAACGGCGTCGGGAAAATGAAAAAATCGTTATTTTAATAATAGTTTACTGTTCACGTGCGTCAATACTGTGTATTTTAAAAGAAAATTATATTTGTACATCCAATTTCTCGAGCGTCACTCAAGAAGACAACAGATTAATGGACGGTTTTCTTTCAATAACTTTTCAGTCTACGATCTTGAAACAAATAACCGAGGTAATTGCAAACACTGTAGAGCCGAAATGGCGTAATCATTTAAAAGAAATATAAATATAAAAAGGCTAACCGGGTGAAAATATACGCTACTCCTTAACGAAAAACACGAAAACGACGCCATCTTGGAAGTAAGTTCCAACTAACCTCACTTTAAACCGATAAGCTCCCCCCCCCCCCCCCCCCACCCTGAAATCCATCTGCAGCTGCGCCGAAAATAACTGCCAGCCACAATAAAAAGTACATAGTTACGATGAGTATGATGGCGATAGTTATGATGTAGATGATAAAGTGAACGCTCAAAAAATCGACCGCTCTATAGTTCAGTACATCAAAGATGCTAAAAAAATTCACAAACACAGATTAAACACGACGTGTTACAATATGTTGCCCCATTTCAAATCAGTTAGGTTTTCATAGTCATCATTTTTGGCAAATACACTTACCTGTGAGCAAGTTTATCTGGTTTTACGAAGCAAATCAAGAACAATATTTCCAAGCAATTGCGATGGCAGAATTGGTTGTTCGACCTTTAAAGCAGGGTACTACCTAAAATAAAAGATGTTGCTTTTAAGTTGATCGATATAAAACCGCACACTGACATTTTTTACTTTTTAATAAGCAATACACAGTAAAATATAGTACCATGCAGTCTGCTATGTAAATTCGAAGATGAAATGTTAAGAGGAAGTACTTAATTGTTGTAAATACTATTAAAAGCTGCACTTACTATACTAGTATCAAAACTACTTGGTCCATATGAGGGTTTTACATTTTTACCATGGTCGCTGGACATTCTAGGGAATAGTTCCGTATTAACAATTTTGTGTCAGGCTTGTCCCGTCCAAATGGTACTCGTGTAGTAATAACTAATTCAATAACATTAATCCACAACATGTTTTGGGGGTTTATTTTCGCGGTAATTAAGTGTATGCTTCACCAAGAATTTCAATGAACTTGGTAACAATTTAAGCAAAACTATCGCTGGACGTTTGGTCCAATGACTCTCCGACTGATTATATCAACATCTCAAATGCCCATATGCACTACGGCTTTTAACAATGACATCAGATCAATTGCCAATAGGCAATACAGCTAACACTGCCATCAGATCAATTGCCAATACCGAACGAAGCTTTGTTGTCGCAATCCCGGTTCGGTTGCGAACTATCAGGAAAGGATTTCTTTCATTTCTGATTAATCTTTCTCTTCTAGTTTCAAACAATACACCTGCGCCATAAAAGAAGGAACACTGTAATAGAAACCCGGATTAACGTCATAAAACTCGACGTTGGTTTAAGAAATCAGACACTAACGAAATATTTATTGAATTCTAAGTAGACCACTGTAGCATAATTTCGCGTGTCGATGTTTTATTGTGTTCAGCAAAGGCAGTTAAATGACAATAGGGTCCTGAACCTTTGTTATGTCGAAGGAGCACATTGTATAGTACATATTTATTACCATGAACGTTGCAAATATGCAATAGCAAATCAGACCGAATGATTATGATGTTAATTAAAAAAATAATTACAAATTTAGATAACTTCGTTAATTTAGGGAAAAAGCATACATTGTAGTTAATTATAAATGAATAATATGCACACGTTTTATTTTTCTTGTTATTTGTTTTTGTTGTTGGTGTTTTTCGGCATAGCTGTTTAACGTCACTTTTGACCTTAGATGACCTTCATTCATGATAGGTCCGAAATGAATAAACCCGAATTGTGCATTAGCTAATAATACAACAAGAGGGCCAAGATGGCCCTAGTTCGCTCACCTGAGAGGAGTCGGTTCATTCAATCTTTACCAAACGTCAAACTTGACCTAGATATTGTCCAGACAAACATCCTGGTCAAGTTTGATCATTATTAAACCAAAACTCTGGCATATGGAGTGTTTTTGTTTTTGTAAGATTTGACCTGGTGACCTATATTTTGAGTTGACTACCCTTACCAAACATTAAACTTTGCTTACAAAAACAAATATTATGACCAAGATTCATAAAATCTGAAACAAAATTGTGACCTCTAGAGCGTTAACAAGGATTTTGTATAATAAAATGAAAATTTGGACAATCTAAGGGCAATAATTATGGCATTAATTATGTGATATATATAAAACCAATCTTTTCACGTAGTGTCATGATGATTGGCTTCTAGAGTGTTCACATGTTTTCACTATATACATATAGAGAAAAATGCCCCGCCCACTGGCGGCCATGTTTTTTCACCGATCTGGACCATTTTCGAACTCGTCCGAGATATCAATAAAACCAATGTTTTGACCAACTTTTATGATGATTGGGCAACAATTGTGACTTCTAGAGTGTTTACAATGTTTCTCTATAGCCAAATTAGGAAAACTCCCACCCCGGCAGCCATGTTATTCAACTGACCGAAACCATTTTCGAACTCAACTCTCATATCAAGGAAGCAAATGTTCTGACCAAATTTCATGAAAATTGGGCCAAAAATGTGACTTCTAGAGTGTTCACATGTTTTCACTATATACATATAGAGAAAAATGCCCCGCCCACTGGCGGCCATGTTTTTTCACCGATCTGGACCATTTTCGAACTCGTCTGAGATATCAATAAAACAAATGTTTTGACCAACTTTTATGATGATTGGGCAAAAATTGTGACTTCTAGAGTATTTAAAAGGTTTCTCTATAACCAATTAGGAAAACTGCCCCCCCCCGGCAGCCATGTTATTCAACTGACCGGAACCATTTTCGAACTCAACTCTCATATCAAGGAAACAAATGTTCTGACCAAATTTCATGAAAATTGGGCCAAAAATGTGACTTCTAGAGTGTTCACATGTTTTAACTATATACATATAGAGAAAAATGCCCCGCCCACTGGCGGCCATGTTTTTTCTGTTTTTTTCACCGATCTAGACCATTTTCGAACTCGTCCGAGATATCAATAAAACCAATGGTTTGACCAACTTTTATGATGATTGGGCAACAATTGTGACTTCTAGAGTGTTTACAATGTTTCTCTATAGCCAAGTTAGGAAAACTCCCACCCCCGGCAGCCATGTTATTCAACTGATTGGAACCATTTTCGAACTCAACTCTCATATCAAGGAAGCAAATGTTCTGACCAAATTTCATGAAAATTGGGCCAAAAATGTGACTTCTAGAGTGTTCACATGTTTTCACTATTTACATATAGAGAAAAATGCCCCGCCCACTGGCGGCCATGTTTTTTCACCGATCTGGACCATTTTCGAACTCGTCCGAGATATCAATAAAACCAATTTTTTGTCTAACTTTCATGATGATTGGGCAAAAATTGTGACTTCTAGAGTGTTTACAAGGTTTCTCTATATCCAATTAAGGAAAACTGCCCCGCCCACTGGCGGCCATGTTTTTCAACGGACCGGAACCACTTTTGAACTCAACCAACATATCATTAAGACAGACATTTTGACAAAATTACATGAAGATTGGGCATGACAGTGTTTACAAGTTTTTTTTTTCTTTTTTTGACCTAGTGACCTAGTTTTTGACCCGGCACGACCCAGTTTCGAACTCGACCGAGATTTCATTGGGACAAGGCTTCTGACCAAGTTTCATGAAGATCGGACAATAAATGTGGCCTCTAGAGTGTTTACGAACAAATGTGGACGGACGGACGACGGACAAAGACCGGTCACAAAAGCTCACCTGAGCAATCAGGTGAGCTAAAATTCACTGTTAACATTGGTAGTCTGGTTCCCAGACTAAAATATTGGATGCATATCATTTGAACTGAAATATGAATATATTGTAAATTACATGTAAATTAAAATAAATTAAAAACTGTCATGATACAAAACATGCTCTAAACATTACATCGAAACGTTTATCCTTAGTTTAGGAAGCAGTATAGCATTAATAACATGTCTCTAGTATCTATTGTTTACATGCCGTAGCGGCCACACTAAACACTACAAAACACGCTAGATTGCACTTTACCGGTACGGAGTTGTTTATCACTATCGACAAAGTGGGGGTTTGGGGCGGTAGCCCGCGATACTAAGGAAATATATAGGTGTTGGAAATATATCTGTCTTTCATTTATTATAATCCATATTTGCGTTTATTAGTGTAAATATGTTTCTTTGTATATGTTTTGTTTATTTTTTATATAAAGTTCTGTTTTTCTGCAAAAAAAATCATATCACTATGATGCTTGCAATATAAAATATTGCGTCTTTTATGTTTACATTCTACTAAAATATGTACACATTATAACACATTCTCTTTTATTTCATTCCAACATTATCTTCATAGTATCAGTGGCGAATATGTTTTCTTTTCCTATTGAAACTAATGTATTACTCGTTCAATTATGAAAACCTAGTCATTACAATACTTATTGACAACAAAACATACAATTTCACCTCTTCGTGTTCTTCATTTTTATTTGTTAATACATTAAAATATATTATCTCATTATCACTCACTACCTTCATTGAAATACATGGTCGCTTCATTCCATCTCCTTTCACTGGTCGCAAACATTACAACATCAACGCCGTATATCTTTTTAAAGATATTTCTTGTTTCTTATAAAATGCGGAGACAACTTCGTTTTATACGAATATGCGAAAAATACTATGTGTCAAATATGGAGCTGAATTCTGTAAAATGTATTATTTCATAGCAGGCGCCGTCTTGTCAATTATTTCGAAAGTAGCACTTTTCAACACTGTCCGTTTTCCAATCAAGCGAGCATGCCATGACTGAAATTGTTACATTACTCGATTATTTTGTCTCAGCAGCATAAAATGGACAATTAACGTTTGTAGAGATTAAATTGTAGTGTAATTTATTTGAACGTGAGCGCGTGTCCGCGCTTTAAGGGGCCATAAAACATGTGGCAAAATTTCACAGGCGGATATGATTTCAGAGACTGTTTCGGAAATCGGTATTCCAGATTGGCTCGATGCCCAGATAATTTATAATAACAAATAACATATTAGGATGTCAAACGGGCGCATTCCGAAGACTGGCGCGTACTAGTTAAATACCCACCATTTCTTGCTCTTTAGCACGCCATAAAACATACTGTCAGTATGACGCCATGTTAATATAACGAAAGCATGTCGCGTCATCTGTGACATCGGCTGTGTGAAGCAACCACGATACTGCGTTTCGAGAAAGATTAGAATTGTATTCAATATTTCCATTATCTCGATAAGTCTTAAAGACAATAATTAGTAATCAAACGATGGTTTATATGCCAACTCAGGACCGATCCGGTTTTTGCAAAGAAAAGTCCTACTCCTCCCAAGCTATTGTTTTGTGATTCATTACCATTTATCCGACGCACAAACATAAACACGTGCTCGTTGGAAAATCGAACACACTACCGCATATGATCATTTATATGAAATCTTTTAACGGCTGAACCTGTTTTACTCAGTTTCGATGATTGGATAGCATTGCATATTAATTAAAATGTGATTGAACTTTTTAGAAAGGTATGTTGGTGTTGTTCGCCTTTGATCACATAACACTCTAACATTTAGGGCACACTAAAACAGAGCGTAGATCGTATGATACTGGCTGCGTGAGGGCGATCGAGTAAATATGAGTAGAAAATGATATAGAGGATATTAGTTGGATCCGGTGGATTATCGATTTTAATTCACGAGTGATCATAGAAAATAATATTTTCACGAGTTGCGCAGCCACGAGTGAAAATATATCTTTTCTATGATCACGAGTAAATTGAAATCGATATTCCACCGAACCCAACAAATTTTCTTTTTATTTTATGTTTTTTTCTCAGTTTATATACATGGTTAAAGAGTTTAACTAAAGAATTTCGCTGGGATAATGACGTCATTTCGTAAAAAAAATGACGTCATTTCACAGTGAACAGTGAAAATTATCGATAATTTTCACTGATAATTTTCACTGTTTGAAACAGTGAAATGATCAGTTTTAATTCACTAATATTTCTCTATAAACCACCGGAAAGCATTAAATAAATCATGATAATAAAAAGTATGATGTTTTTTAATTGAATTTGGTATTGTAGATGTTTTAAAAGGAAGTATCATTATCCTTCTGTTGGCAAGTAAAAATTATGAATTTACAAAACAATGACATTTATTTGTATTGTTTAAAGTGTATTTGCTTTTTTAAACGAAATCCTCGAACAATGAAATGTAACTTAACATTAGAAGGATTCAAACATCATTTTCAAATTAAGTTACCCTGCTTCAAATGAAAAGATACGCATCTAGAAATAAATAAATTTGACGTTCAGACGTTTGTGTTCGTAGCACTATAACGGTGCTCACAATTGACACATCAGGCAACATTGTCAATGGCGATTGTTTTTGCCACCACGTGGTTTGACAGTCAGAATACATAATTTACACTATTCAATGACCCTTTATCTCCAATTACCCCCAGCACCATTTGCAACGGAATTTCACAAGAGTCTGTCTGCAGCTAACGAGCGCCACTATGACCCCGAAAAGGCCCCTGATGTAAATCATAATTCGTATTGCTTTTACAGAAGTGTCAACAAGATTAATCCGTTTTTTGATAGCGCCAGGAATTCAAGGATGCCACTAATGCTCGAAGCCAACGGTTCCTGACGCCGGGGCTTTGAAGACTTCTGCTGTTGTTTTTCTTCACATGGACTAATGATGCCTTTCAAGATTTCAAGAATGTTCACGGTTACTCAACCATTTCAAACATGGATACATCATCTGCCTGCTGCATAAAGTGTGTTGGTTTCGCTTTATTCTTAACCCATTTATGCCTAGTGGACTCTCCCATCCCTCTAAATTGGATCAATTTATTTCCAAAATTAGGGATGTCTAGTATATTTATTTCTATATTTAAAACATTTCTTACAGAAATTCCTTTAAGCAAACAACGCCAATGCCTTTTGTTCTAGACGCTAGGCATAAATGGGTTAAAACAAATCGAAGACACTAACTTTCCTAGATTTATAAAGTCCATTATTGCAACTAGATACGAACGTATTGCCATTCAATATGTTGTCAAAATTGAACCAATTACTTATTCTGAACACATCCGTTAATCAAACACGTTAATCAAGAGAACAGACTGCGGGCTCGTATTATTATCTTGTTGTTGTTTTTTATGTCATGTAAATACAATGCTAAGCTGTTGTAATAAAACATTTTGGTCCCTAGTCAACGTTTAGCATCTATAATCATTATTAATGTAGCTCAGAACATGTGTTATAACAATACATTACACGAATTCGAAACTGGTTCCATATCTTTGAAAAACATGGTAGCCAGTGGGTGGGCAGTTTTCCTGATATGGTCATTATGAAATCATCGTCAATACTGCAAACGTCACATTTATCCAATCGTCATGAAATTTGCTTATGCATAGTGTTTTATAAAAGTTCATTCCACTTGAAACATGGTTCAGGTAGCTGGAAAACATGGCTGCCAAGGTTAAAAACAGTAATCCTTCGATGGTTATTGTGAAATATTGTGCAGCGAGAAAGTATGTTGCCCAGAACTCATGTTACTGCATCGTCACATTTGTTCCAATGAAACGTTGGCAGTAATCCGGTGTTTTGAAAAACAAATCTACCAGTGCTAGGAAAAATGTTCTTATATGGCTATAGTGAAAGTTTATGAACACTTCACTCGGAACAATTTAGTATCTTCGTATCTAAGATGAGCATTCCATGGTCTTTTGACCTCTCTTGTTATAGATATATAATACTAAGTATTGGATTGTATATATTCAATATTATATATACCGAGTATACAGCTGCCACGTTCCATTAGGATTTACTAAGACAATTTAAAGGAAAACAACTTAAAATATAATAATAACGGCTGCAGATATTTTCGCACGAGTGGCTAATGATATCAATCGGTGATGCGAAGACAAACAACAGGCGACAGGTGCGGGGGAAGCAAATCTTTGGAGAAAACGGAACTTCACACTCACGGGGTTTATCAGTCCGGTGATTACTATCGATGACAAATATGACAAATATGCTCAAACAATTAGGATGATGATTTATCACAGACGTGCTAGTCAGTCCGGACAATCTTGCCTGCGGGCCTCGTTGGATATCCACGACAATTCATTCGGCTTCAAGCCAGTATTGTTTGAAGGACAGGATCGAACTTGGGTATCCGACGATGGCCTGTTTCGTTTGCTGCTTTAGTTTAATTTATATAATGCATAAATGTATGAATCAATATTCAAAACTGGAATAAAAAAGTGTTTATTAACGAAGTGCTTGTATTGAGCGGAATGGGTCGAACTTGGGTATCCGATGATGGCCTGTTTTGTTTGCTGTTTTAGTATAATTTATATAATGCATAAATGTATCAACCATTAGTCAAAACTGGAATAAAAAAGTGTTTATTAACGAAGTGCTTGTGTTGAGCGCAATGGGTCGAACTTTGGTATCCGACGATGGCCTGTTTTGTTTTCTGTTTTAATTTACTTTTTATAATGCATAAATGTGTGAAACAATATTCAAAACTTGAATAAAGAAGTAGTCATTAACGGAGTGCATGCGTTGGTGATTTTCATAATGTAGATCATGTCAAACTTAGACATGACGTCCGAAATTCTTACATGTAAAAACGTATGAATAATCATTACTAAACTTAGAGAAGCATTTTCTTTACATCGCAAAAACATCCAAAGCCAAAAATAAATACAGCAGAACAAGTATTATGTTAGAAATTCGTGTAACCATGCGTTAGTCTTGTATGAAAGACAAGTGATCGATTGACTCTACAATGCAATACAATCCATACAATACAATACATACAATACAAAACAATTACATACAACTAGCTCAATGATTCTTTAAATGGTACCCGTAAATTGATAGATTAAAAAACGACGCCACACGCTTCATAAGAAAAAAACATAAAGTTAAAATACAATCTATCTGGGTTTCTATAAATATTCTGCTAAATAAAATAATAAATATGATACTTTTACCTAGAGAAGTAATCATAATATTAAATTTATTTTGCGTTTTACCCTGATAGCGAGCATTGACACATACGTGTCAGTAGAAGATTCAAACGCCGAGCACGTGTCGCACATGCAGAGAGCGAGACAAGTTTCGGATAACACAGCGTACCATCGATAACTCAAAAGAAACATAATTCACAAAAAGATGCGAATGGAGCTCAATAAAATTCACGGACATTGTTTTTATTGGAATGCCGAGAAGTTCATAATTAGTGTAAGAATTTAGAAATTGACCGGAGGAGGGGGCGAAAACAGGGCACTGAACTGAATCAATTACGTCAATTTTTAAAACAAACACTTTTGAACCAAAATTAAAACTTATGGATCTAAAAATTCCATATTCGTTGTGGCTCATCACGTTCAACTATAGCAAACAATAAAACTACAAGCCATGGCTTGAGACATGGGTGCTACAGTACACTATATATTTTGAACGAATACATTTTATTGTGTAAGAAATACATGTACATAGAACCTAAAATAGTATTGACTTCCTTCAGAGTGAAATGTGTATATTATCTTTCTGAGTGTTACACGAGTGAATAGTATTCACATGTAGATGACGGTAAGTGCTGAAGTTATTAAGCATACACACATGCCGGTACATGCAGATAGTAGATTTCAAACATGTTAAAAGTTGCATGTATTGATAAATATCGAACAGTCCCCTCGCGGTCATTAATATCCTAATGTTAATGTGAACATTTTGTCGTGAATTGTGTTGAGCAATATATGTTTATGGAAAATGAAAATAAGGCCCACATGGGCACCGGAAGGCCGGTCTGGGTGATTTACCTGTGCATGTCACGCTGATGCTAGTGTTAAACACGAGGACTCAATAGTATCGCACACAGAATGAGATGCTCCGAGATTTAATGAAGCGGTCTAATGATCACTAATAATGTAATTAACACGTTCTATCCATTGAACCTCGTTCTGACGGAATTCGTTTTATGGTTAGTCTTAATGAATAAAACATAGGAGCTATTTTATTTATCACCCAGGTTAACTCTTTGCACGAAAGGTGACTGGCGGAAAGCGCGTGATTGCTAGCTAAGCGACTGATTTATGCACGCTTTGCACGAGTTTGTCAAAGAAGGCTTTCCTCGGATCGATGAATTGAAAGTAAAATATGGCCGCGCGACGAGTGATTAACATGCACGCATGTTTCAACGTTACCGACTTTAAGTGTTACAGTAACGTGGACGTACAACCATCTTGAGTAGTACTTTGTTAATGCTCCTGTATTCGAAGTCACTAGAGAAGTATTTATTTTCTTTCATATAAGTGTGTATTTACGAGTGTTAATATCATTTATTTCGGGTTATTGCCGGCGTGTGTAGACTTTAGAGCGACAATATTAGTTATCTAAATTTGAAATATTAACAAAAATACCGTATCCGCCAAAAATGCCTTACATCGGACATTTCAACCTTGTGCTGAGTATATGGAAAGAATCAGCTCCAAAAAGCGTAACCAAATATGAGGATAAACAACTATAATGTGTAGCCCTTATTTAACATTTGCCCGTGCTTTCCAAAATCTTCCGAAATCTACCGACTCAGTTTACAGAGCCTGTCATGTGGTCCCCAGTTTTCAATTATTCACACGCTAGTAATAAAGGTGAAATCGCGGCAGCCTTTCGGTTACATATCTGATGAATCCTCGTATTTGTTTTAAGTTGCAACTTTGATGATAAATCAGGAACGAAATAAGAGATTTTCTAATTACTTGCCTCAATTATGATTGGTACGATGTAGCTTAAAATTGTAGTCGCATGCACGGGAATGGATTGGAGTTTTCTATCGTATTCTATATCTATTTCCATTTGTCAATTCATAGTATTTTTAAGAATGTCATAACTGATATGAATGATTTGTGGACTTATTTATATTGCAACTTTTCATATGTTGTTCTCGTTAGACCATAATTATGTGCGGGTATGTTCTGATTAATTTGATTTTACTCGGTAGATGGGCTGTTCTTCTTTGTGTATGTTTGATTATGCATTTGATGTTCTGTTCTGCTATGCTTATGTTGGATTCTGAACGCGGTTTGGTCTGTTCTTATTCGATCACGTTCGATTCTGCTTGGTTTATGGTCTGCCCTGGTTTGCTTATGTTCGAATCTAGTCTGTTTATTGTCTTTGTTCTGTTCTGCTCTGATTATGTTCGATTGTGATCTGTACATGTTATTCATTGCTTTTCTTAGGTTAAAATCTGCTCGGTATTTCATGTATGTCATGTTCAAAGTCGGAAATATATATCTAGTTTAATTGTGTTTCAATATGCTGCGTTGATAGTGAAAGACTATATATTACGATATATACATATTGAAATGAACGCTCTATACATAATGTGCATGTTTCTTCTAAACATTTAATAATGTCCAACGATGTGCTAAGTATCCGTTTACACCTTATACAGTTGGCTTATTGGTTAGTGATTGGTAAAATGAAGGTGCCTGCTACCGTTCCTTCTAAACTCATTTCCTAAACAAGATGTGTATACTCGAACACTATGAATTTACATCGTTCAAACGATGTTAATATATGCTAACAATGATATACATATATACTGATACCTTGTTAACTGATAACCTTGCTGTACTGAAGACCTTACATGTCCACATGACCTTCACTACAAATCTAAGTGAAAGTAACAGTCGCTTTGTTAATACTAAATCGTTATTTTAATTGCTAAGACGATAAATCAATTCAACCTTTACTGCTCTGATAACACTGGCAGAACTTCAGATGTGCAAAATTCCAGGCCCTTTCTAGTTCCAGGGCACTCACCTTTGATAGCAGCACGGCGTCTGTTGTAATTCTTGCTCAATCGAAGCCCGCCACTCAGAGAATGCACCCAATTACTCAACCAGTGAGAAGATTTATTCGCCGTTTCAACAAAGTTGATAAGCTTGTCAACACAGAATCTCAGAGGTTATTAATGAATACAGTGTGCCTATTGCTGGTAAGCGATTTCCCATTTGGCGTTGTCAGTCTATTTTTGTTTTGTTTTGCATAAAGCTTAACTCTTGTTCACTGTTTCAAAGCAAAGACATGTTACGTATGTATGATACTTAAAATACATTACACGTGTACCGGTAGTCGTGCATTAACATGAATTACTTGACACATGTATTCTTAAATATGTCGCCGTGGTGCAGTGGATATGGTGTCCTAATAGTGACAGAGCGGTCACGGGTTCAAGCCCAATCCCGAGAGCGTTCTTCAGATCTTCCCTAAATACAAGAAGTACTGGTTCTACCCCAGCAAGCGTTTCAATGAGCATTCGATGTTCGATGGAATCAATCTTAAAGAAATAGGATAAAACTAAGTATCCATGAGTATTGTTTAAATCCATATGCGAAATACGAATAATGGATTAAGATGATAAATTTAAGGTGGTTCGAACCTGCAACCTTTGGTATGTAGAGTCATGAATGAGCCAGGAATACGCGACAATGCGCTTATGTAGTTGGCATTGCAGCGCCCGGCATTAAAACTGACTGAAAACTTCAAATACAAGGTATTGGTGTACTTAAAAATGACTAACAATTTCAAAATCAAGTTATTGATGTACTTCACATTGTAGTGCAGGACCTTTAAACTAACTGACAACATTGAATACAACGTATTAATGTAGTTCACATAAATTTGTAAATTGACGGAAAACTTCAAAGGTATTACATTAAAACATCATAACCTTCATACACCTACCAATTGATTCTAACACTAAGTTATTACAATTTGACACCATAACCTTCATACATCAGGTTTTTTTTTGGCCCGATTTCATAGCCGAAATTCGGCTATGTTCCCAATCCCAAAAAGTATACTTTTTTCCCAAAATGTGGCAAAAAATCCCCAATTTCCAAAAAAAAAAAAAAAAAAATTTTTTTTTTTTTTTTTTTTAGAAAGAAGTCTAATGCGTATTTTATCTCAATTTCAATTCAACTACATCTAACAAAGTATTATATGATTTTGTTCTTTTAATTTGAATGATTATAAAAAGTTATATCAAATTTAGTATTTCCCTAATCAGTGGACTTTTCATGTGGAAAAAAAGGCTAATGAATTTATTTTCCCAATTTCATGAAAATGCTGATAAAATTCCCAATTCCAAAGCCATGGGCTATCTTCCCAAAAAGTGGGAAAATAAACCTGTGTAACATCTACCCATTGATTCTAACACTGCGGTATAACAATTTGACATGATAACCTGAATACATCTACCATTGATTCTAACACTACGGTATTACAATATGACGTCATAACCTTCATACATCTACCCCTTGATTCTAACACTACGGTATGAAAATATGACGTCATACCTGCATACATCTTCCCGTGATTCTAACACTACGGTATTACAATATGACGTCATAACCTTCATACTTCTACCCCTTGATTCTAACTTTACGGTATAACAATATGACTTCATACCTGCATACATCTACCCTTGATTCTAACACTACGGTATTACAATATGACATCATAACCTCCATACATCTACCATTGAGTCTTACACTAGGGTATTACAATATGACATCATAGCCTGCATACACCTACCATTGAGTCTACCACTAGGGTATTCCAATATGACATCATAACCTTCATACATCTACCCCTTGATTTTAACACTACGGTATTACAATATGACGTCAACACTTCATACATCTACCCATTGATGCTAACACTAGGGTATTACAATATGGCATCATAACCTTCATGCATCTACCCCTTGATTCTAACACTACGGTATTACAATATGACATCATAACCTTCATACATCTACACATTGATTCTAACACTACGGTAATACAATATGACATCATAACCTTCATACATGTACAAACATGTATATCTACCCCTTGATTCTAACAAATACGGTATTACAATATGACGTTATAACCTGCATACATCTACCATTGATTCTAACACTAGGGTATTGCAATATGACATCATAACCTTCATACATCTACCCTTGATTCTAACACTAGGGTATTACAATATAACATCATAACCTTCATACACCACACCACTCGAGCATAACAATTTGGTCTCACAGTTTAATAAACACAATAACCTTCATACGTCGCATCCCTCGATTTTAACACTGACGTTTTACAGAATAACATCATAAACGACACCGAATACACACAAAAACTCAATTAAGCAGTTGTAGAAGACCACTGGAACTATTTCATTAGCCTGCCATTGTCGTATTCCTGGAGTTATTGCATCAGCTTGTCATTGTCGTATTCCTTGAGCTATTTCATCAGCCTGCCATTGTCGTTTTTCTGGAGTTATGTCATCAGCCTGCCATTGTCGCATTCCTGGAGCTATTTCATCAGCCTGCAATTGTCGTATTCCTGAGCTTTTTCATAAGCCTGCCATTGTCGTATTTCTGGAGTTATGTCATCAGCCTGCCATTGTCGTATTCCTGGAGCTATTTCATCAGCCTGCCAGTGTCGTATTCCTGGAGCTATTTCATCACCTGCCATTGTCATATTCCCGGAGCTATTTCATCAGTTCATCAGCCTGCCATTTTCTAATTCCTGGAGTTATTTCACCAGCCTGCGATTATCGTATTCCTGGAGCTATTTCATCAGTCTGCAATTGTCGTATTCCTGGAGCTATTTCAGTAGCCTCCCATTGTCGTATTCCTGGAGCTATTTCATCAGCCTGTCATTGTCGTATTCTATGAGCTATTTAAGCAGCCTGCCATTGTCGTATTCTATGCAGATTTCGTCTTTCGCATGATACGTGTGGTATACTATGGGCTTCACGCCGGGAGCTCAGACAGACCAGGGTTTGTCTCTGGAACGGGGCGTCACCTTTTTTCTCGAAATGTCCACTTTAAACCAAATAACAGGTCATCTTGTGTCGATGGCCATTCGGAGGCTCTCAGTGCACTCGATTACAATCTACTATGCACAAACGATTTAACGGAACCTGGATAGTGCCATCTATAATCTCGCACTTCTTTCATCAAGGGCGACACTAGACACACAAAGCGATACTTGATCTTTTTATTGTCAGTCGCGGCGACGCACGATATTTTTCTTGACAGCCGCGGCGATACTTGATCTTTTTCTTGACAGTCGCGGCGACGCACGATATATTTAACACGATATATCGCCCTTGTGTAGGTTGCCAAAAAGGCGTTATATCATGCTAAATATATCGTGCGTCGCCGCGACTGTCAAGAAAAAGATCAAGTATCGCCGCGACTGTCAAGAAAAATATTGCGTTCAAAGGGCGACACTAGACACACGAAGCGATACTTGATCTTTTTCTTGACAGTCGCGGCGACGCACGATATTTTATTTTTCAAATATCGCCCATATTATCCGAATCTCGTGTATCGCGGTCTAATTTCAGACCGCGACACTAGACACACGAAGCGATACTCGATATTTTTCTTGACAGTCGCGGCGACGCACGATATTTGTACTGTTCAAATATCGCTGTAATAATATCGCCTGTTCACTATCAGGTTTCTTAAACGGTGTTACAGTAATTTTTAACCATTTATTATTTATATTGCTGCCATCGACACACTTATAAAAGATTATTCTAGCATTAGTAAACCGAGTACAGATTAAATTATTTTCATAATAATTTTGATATATATTGACAAGGATATATGTTTAAAACTATGCAGAAATTTGAACACTGGAGTAAAATTTCTATCAATTTAAGATAATATATCATTATAATCTGTATCACTTCCAGGATTGCAGATTTATGGATAACGTTTAACTTCAAGTAAGACATCAATATGAAACCAGAAGATTTCTTTTCAGTTCATGTGTAATCATCATTTATTGGTTATCCTGATTATTGACGAGCAACATTAATGTCCAGTATATTGATACATTAATTAGATGGTATTTTTGTTGCTGGTATTGTTTTACCTTTAAACTACCTTTTATGATGCTTTATCAAATAAATTATCGGCACAAATAAAACTGCATACAGTGCAAACAACAATTTTATAATATTCATATTGGCTAACAAAAACGCTTTTGAAGGGCGAAACACGTTTGTTTCATATTGCTTAACAGGGTTCCAGATATAATATAAATGTCTATTATATAATTATATTCAGATAAAGTTCACTCTGTTACTTTTGTGCATGTCAATTATGATTTAAACAAAAGCACGTAATGCACGTTGAACCGTAGAATCTAATACTTAATAACTTAACCTTGGGAACTAATTAAGTCTTATATTCAAAATCGTTATTCCAAGCGATTTTCCTATCATCAAAAATACGTTTATGTAAAATATTTATGTAATATTAAATATTTATTTATGGCCAGATTGAAGTATACAAAGATCAAGTATCGCTTCGTGTGTCTAGTGTCGACCTTTGAACGCGACACTAGACACACGAAGCGATACTTGATCTTTTTCTTGACAGTCGCGGCGACGCACGATATATTTAACACGATATATCGCCTTTTTGGCTACCTACACAATGGCGATATATCGTGTTAAATATATCATGCGTCGGCGCGATTGTCAAGAAAAAGATCAAGTATCGCCGCGACTGTCAAGAAAAATACCGTGCGTCGCCGCGACTGTCAAGAAAAAGATCAAATATCGCTTCGTGTGTCTAGTGTCGCCCTTGATGAAAGAAGTGCGAGATTATAGATGGCACTATCCGGATTCCGTACATTAGTGCTCTATACATATGTTTAGGTCAGAGTTGTTGACACCGTGTGAACTGCTAGGATAACAAGTAATGCATAAACAACAAAGTACGGGTCAACATGGCTGTCTTTATGACTACCTAATTTGTGAGTAAAAAGTATTGCTCGCAGATTTGTTTTTCATGTATTTTCATCAATTATCTTATTGTATATTTTGAATTTGTATATGGTGTCAAAAATCAAAAGTTTTGTACAGGGAATTTTCATCATGAAATTATGACAAACTAACCATGTAGATCACAGAGGACATTTTGATGTATCTATGACTTGTGGTTCCGTTTCACACCTTGCAGCATTTTGATTCGATGATCAGATAGCGGTTTAGTGGTACCATACGCCTGCACGCGACGCTGATTCCGACACATCAAGCAGGTGGATATCCCCAAAAATCGATTAGTGATATCAGTGGGAGCTGCCCAATCACTCAGTCTTTGTTTCAATCAAGCATGTGTTCGGGCTAGAGGAGATATTGGTCATATTGGCGTACGTTGACCGATTCTATCTACCGTCTGTTGTTTTGGTCCTTCGGGGCTTGCGTTCGTGCGTAACGCATGCTGGATAATTCTATGAAACTTTGATATATCTACCCGACATATACCATCGATTATCCATTTATATCAGACGTATGTCTGGCGTCTGTGCTTGTGTCTTTTAAATCCTTCCACGCTCTCCCGCCATCACGTTTTCCCGCTTTTGTCCCGTCGTGATTTCCCAAAGTATTCGAGTGAATGCAAACAACTGTTGGTTGGTCACTGAAAACATGTTTAAACATGTTTATTGATAGAACTTCTTTCTCTGGCAGGTTCGTTTGATCCCCATGTATTATTATTATGCACATATGTTTATGTCCTCATATGCTATTACATTGTGTTAAATAAAACTAGAGATTGTCGGTAAATTGAGCCCAGAGATCATTCAAAGCAGCATGGCAGTTGTATTAGAATACAATATATGATTGTTTTCGTTTTTACTTGTTTTTCTACGTGCATTTATTCCACCTCATCCACCCAAAAACTTTGATAAATAGATAAATAAATTATAAAATGAATTAATAAAAAACAATACTAAACTAGCTCAAGGTAATTTTCCTTTAAGTCTATAAACAAAATAGTTAAGACACGAAGACTTTATAGTACTATACGAAGACTATACAGTACTATACGAAGACTATACAGTATCTTACGTCTGTTTACTCATATAATAATAATAACTTTATTTCACGAAGATAACACATTAAGAAATAGCATATCTTTTTTACAATGTGGTCTTCAAAAAACACAGTATATGTAAATATAACTCAACAATGTCTAGCATACTGCAATCAGCCTTAAAATAATTACAAAAGCATCATATAATGAAAATAATAATACTAATACAAATAATATTAATAATATAAAATAATAGTAATATAATTACAATAATAATAATAATAATAATAATACTAATAATACTAATAATAATAATAATAATAATAATAATAAATAGTAATAATAATAATAATAATAATAATAATAATAATAATAATAATAATAATTATTATTATTATTATTATTATTATTATTATAATATTAATAATAACAATAATAATAGTAATAATAATAATTATAATAATAATAATAATGTTTATTTCATTCTTTCATAACAACAGACAATCACAAAGCAAAAAGAAGAAGAATAAAATACCCAAAAGCGGTATTTTAATCCATACAACCCACAATATCAAAAAAAGTTTTGCGTTTGTAGCAAATGATTTTTAAGGTGCCGTTTAAAGGAAATAATTGTAGGTGCTTGTCTTATATTATTTGGAATAAGGTTCCATATATTTCTCGCACAAAAGGAAAAGGTACGCTTTCCGTAATTCGTTTTAAATGCAACATATGATAAATCGTTGTGGGTGGTGGACCTAAGAACGTAGGTATTGTTATTTGATACAAAAATAACGTCATCAAAATAAGGAGGCATTGAGCCATCTAAAACTTTGTACACTATAGCCCCAACAAGAAATTTACACCTATTTTTAAATGACAACCAGCCCAGTTCATTGAAAATCGGAATTGAAGGAGAGGAAAACGGCTTATTCATTATTATTTTTGCAGCACGTTTCTGTATCGAAATTACCTTCTTTAAATTTGATCTTGTGGCTGAGCACCATATTGTACAACAATAGTCCATATGTGGTAAGATGTATGAATTATAAAACAACTTCATTGTTTCATAATTTAGATAGGGTTTAGTGCGTTTTAATAAGGCTAGCTTTGAGTTGAGCTTTCGACAGACGTTATTTATATGCCGTTTCCAAGTGAGATGTTTGTAAACAGTTATACCAAGTAAATTATAATGTTCAACTTGATCAACAACAATGTTGTTGATTTTAAGTAATAAGGTGTTTGCAGACTTATTAGCACTGGATAATATCATGCATTTAGTTTTGTTTGGATGTATTAACATATTGTTAAAAGAGCACCAATTTGATATTATATCTAAGCTATTTGCAAAGTACTTTGAATGCGTTTAATGTCGACATCAGCTACATGTAAGGTAGAGTCATCTGCATAAAGATCTAACGCTCCCTTTTGAAGGAAAAACGGCATGTCATTAATATATATAAGGAAAAGAAGAGGGCCGAGAATAGATCCTTGAGGTACCCCGGCTTTTATAGTTTGAAAAGCTGATTTTTGTGTTCCGACTTTGACGCATTGTTGTCTGTTAGATAAGTACGACTGCATCAAGGTAAGCACACTCTAAGAGAAATGATACATAGAAAGTTTTTTAACTAAAATATCATGATTTACTCAATCAAAGGCTTTTCTAAGGTCAAGGTATACTGTCCCTACAATTTTTCCAGAATCTATGTTTTGTAGTCAAGAATCTATAAGTCGAATCAATGATGACTGACAAGAATGATTTTGACGAAAACCAGACTGAAAAGTATGCAACAATTGATGTTTTTTCAAGAAATGACTTCATTTGATTTGAAAGGTGTCTTTCAAATATCTTAGAAATAGTAGGGAGTATGGAAATGGGTCTATAGTTGTTTAGGTCATTTTTATCTGATTCTTTATGCACAGGCAATATATATGCATTCTTAAGCCTGTCCGGAAAAATTCCACTTTGAATGCTCTTATTTATGATTGATGTTATTGAGCCGACAATGGTATCACCACAATGTTTGAGTATATCAGAACCGATATTGTCAAGGCCAGGTGCTTTATTGTTTTTTAAACAGTCGATTATTTTACGGACCTCAAATACTGTTATTGGTGCAATTTCAAATAAATGTGTTTTTAGTTTATCATTGAGATATCTTTTGAATTTTGTATAATTATATGGTTCAAATTTAGTTTTGGTGATCAAATCAGAGATGTTAGTAAAATGTGTGTTGAATGTGTCTAAGATCTCAGGAATACTGTCAATGGTTGTATTATTTACGTCAAGTGTTAATGGCAGAGTGAGGGAAGGATTTGGATGTGCAAGGGAAATAATTGTTTTCCATATATGTTTTGTTGACACATTTTACTTTACTGAGATATTATAAAATTGTTGTTTATATTTTCTTATAAGAAACGTTACACGGTTTCCTTTGTTTTTGTACTCGTCGATTTTGTGCTGTTTACTCATGCACGTTAATTTAGACATAAATAATGTTTGGAAAAGCACGTGTAAATACATCTACACTGTATTTTATACATCACAGTAAACGTTCTGTCAACCATCTTGACACGTTCAAATCTCTTGTAATCTCGTTTTAATACCATGTGCTCTCATGATTTTCGAGAAATATATGTATTTTCAGTGTTTAGAATAAATATTTCATTTAATATAGATCCGTTTTTTTTTCACTTTAATGTATGCTTATCTTTCTGTACGAGTTGAAACAATAATAGTTAAAACGCATACTTTATATTTTCAAAGCATATACAAATAATAGAAAATGATCTGGCTGACTTTGCATTAATTATTTGTTACATATACCTTTTCAGTTTGTTAATTATTCCACTATCTTGACATTAAGTCATTTACGGTTACAGCCTTCAGTCATCAACAGACATCCCCGTTAATAATGTTAACATTTTCAAATAAAATACGAAACCCTATACGAGCATATTTTACAATACAAATAAAGTCTAGCAGTCAACATACCATATTATAACAGATCGATATAGGTATACTAATTAAGTAATCATGAATATATAAATATGCAAGTAGTAAATTAATTTTTAATTCTAAAATTCATGTTTGTGTGTGAAAATCTTCTATTGAACAACACAAATAAAAATGGCTATTATATTGCAAGATATCATTAGTGAGCCCTTAAATAGTGCATTATGGTCAAATGATCACTTAAGTGACTCTCGTTCCCCAGATTGATGGCCAAAAAGATCACTTAAGTGACTCTAGGGCACCCGATTGATAGCCAAAATGATCACTTTAGTGACTCTAGGACATCCGATTGATAGCCAAAAAGATCACTTAAGTGACTCTAGGGCATCCGATTGATAGCCAAAAAGATCACTTTAGTGACTCTAGGACATCCGATTGATAGCCAAAAAGATCACTTAAGTGACTCTAGGGCATCCGATTGATAGCCAAAATGATCACTTAAGTGACTCTAGGACATCCGATTGATAGCCAAAAATGATCACTTTAGTGACTCTAGGACATCCGATTGCTTCTCAAACGATATGTAGATCGCCCCTTATAAGACATCTTGGACCCAATATTCATCTAACACCCTAAACGTTTAACCCAAAATAATTTTGACTTTATCTCAGACATTAATATCTATGCCGGCAATAAACGTGTACTGTTTTTTTTGCATTCGAAATCTACATATTAGTTCTTTTTGTAATTCAGGGAACCAAACCTCTATAATGTATACAAAAAAGGGACAGCTTCAATTATTTTTAGAATGTAAAATGGCTGAGAGTTTCCGAAACTCTTTGCAACATATTTTCTTATTCGCCAAGTTTATTTTGCGGATATAATGGAATGTAGCACGGGTACTAAAACAAGTTTGAAATGCCCAAAAAGGTTTAGCGTCGGTTCAAAGAATTAGGGTCGGTCGGATCGCTTGAAACATACAATTTAAGGCCTTGACATTGATGCACATGTCTCTAGTATTATACGTGATCATTTCGAAGAGCGGATTAGTATGGCACATTTCATTGAACAAGTTTCCTATATAACTTCCATTTTTGCACCTAATATATGCCCCGTTTCTCATAAAAAATGCAACGAATCAATTCCGAAGGACTGCATTTTATTTCGCCCATTTATTTCTAACCTGTGATAACATTCTTCTTTTTAGTGGCTAACTAGGGGAACTCGCGTCGATTGGAAATGAATTTAATCCGTTCGAAATAGTGGGTAATAAAACCGGAATTCGCGATGCAAATTTATGATTACTTTTGAAACACGTGCTTAGAGTGAGAGCAATTAATCATGCGGCAGACGAGACCATGTGGTTTTATGACAAGGTCACGTGGCCACTTTATGCTAAAGCGGTGCAGTGGCGTTGCTAATAGAAATTGATACGGAGATAAAAAGGCGCAGCCACGCGCGGTCCCGGGGGTGAGGAAACGTCGCCAGGAGTTTGCTCTTTTTCGTTCAGTTTCACACCCCATTTGTTTGCTTTGTGTTGAATGTTCTTCAAATTAAGGACGTCATCTTTTTCAAATGTATCAAATTTGTAAATCACTCAGGGCCGCTATGATAACGTGATTTCGTGCGAGCTTGAACCAAAGAATTGTAACAATGAGGTAAATGAACTATTTTATGTAAAAGGTCATATAGACGCATGATTTTATACATTTATTGAGGAGAAAACGCATATTCAAGATTATCGTTTAATCTAGTAGGCAATAAATGGTAAAGTAAAGGAAACTTATATAATTATGACAACAGAAATTTCGAACCTGAATGATAACTGTCCCGCGCTACACTGTCGTCATCAGTTGTGATCTTGCGAATAGCGGTAATGCACATATGTACACATATGTACTGTTCGTTCAGAACGATATAAATGATAAAGTTTGCCTGCGTCCACGAAGTGTCACTGGGATCACTGTATTACATTTCATTATTATTGAGTGTATACTAAATACTTATTTGATGATCATTTATATAAACATACAACATAAGTTATGTTTTAAGCAATTAGTTTTAAGTGCGTCTTGTTAAAAGGACATTTTATTATAGAAACTATGATACCTGCGAATCAGCGGTCCATGAGCCTCAAATTACTCCAGTCTCGAATAATGTAAAGAACATTTACTGTTTGTGAATAAACGTAATCCAGTTAGATTTTATTTGCTGATTAAACTATAAGTGGTAAAAAGTGAATAAGCGTAATTATCTTTATAATGCGGTTGTTTTATACGTGAACAGAAAAATAACCCATCCCCAAAAAATTATGTATTACATTTATTTTTTTTAAACTACAAATGCGTGGCATTATAGACGCATGTTTCCATGGCATTTAACAATTACATTCGTTAACAACAACATTAACCGTAATTCATATCGCAAAGAGACTTGTTCACAGTAAAATGATAATTTTCAAAATATTTGTTCAAAAAAATGCATGCGTTCTATTTAAACAAGAGAAATTTCGCACTTGATTGAAACATATTTACAGTATTAGTAATTAAGGATAAATATCATTCAAAATCGGTAAAATTATAAAGCTTTTCGTTGATTATTTGGATAATATGTAATACTACCGTTACAAAGGGTTCTGTTTCGCTGTTCTACATGAAAGAGTGCGTGGAGCCGCGGTAGCGCGTTGGCTGCTTCTTCCACAGCAATATAGTGTATTAAAGGGGCCTTTTCAAGTTTAGGTTCAATTACAAAATTATAAAAAAAATGTTTTAGGTTCGCAAATTTTCATTGTAGTTATGATATTTGTGAGGTAACAGTACTACTGAACATTAACCATCCTCTGAAATATCCATTATAGTTATATTTTGACGATTTAAAAACCTGACAATTATAAAGCGTTGCAACGCGAAAAAATTGAATAATTTGGAGAGGTCAGTTGCTGTTAGTATATTTTGGGATGTTACGAAGATTGCTTATATAAAATATATAATACATCGCTTATTGAATGAGCACTGATGGTCGAGTGGTCTAAGCGATAGACTTTTACTCCAGGGGTCAATGGCTCGAGCCTAGTTGAGGGTCACTTTTTTCTTTCTTTTATTGTATTCTTGTTTTTTTACTGGAGCTTTTTAGCTCCAATGTTTACATTATCAATATAAAGCATTTAATGACAAACTTCAATACGTGCCAAAATCTGTCAAAAGGTCCCTTTAAAAGTATTTATTGTCAGTATTGTAAGTTAAGACTATGAAAAAGTTGTAAGTTCACACATATACGGATTTTTTTCAAAAATACGAAATCTGTTAACAAGTCCCTATAAACGGAGATGTATGCGCCTCTGCGTATTTCGAAGTTTATGTATGACGTCCTTCCTGAGGCTGCAATATGGAGGACCCAGAATGTTGCCCGGCACTTCTCCTTTTATAATAGAGGTAAGAGGGTATACATGTATACATAATAGTATCAATTGTCCTAGAAGAAAAGGATCTGACAATAAAAACGGATATTACAATATTTTCTTTTATGTTTCTATTTGAAAAAGACGTTATTGACCTCTTTGTAATAGACATGTATTCATATATGTTAATATATTTGACATAGTTGTGACCTTTTATTAGGCCGTTGGTGTACATGTACATGGCTTTACCTGTATTTTAGGTGGTACCGATCTGAGCTTAATCGTCATTAAAAATTTTTTTATATCTTTTGCTAATACACAATATAGTTTGATTATTTCCGTTTCGCATGATTGAAATATTTCGATCTTTATACTATCTAATGACTGCTGTAGAGATCGCGTGGTTGAATAACTCACAACATTTGCTTCAAAACAAGTTACAGTGGATAACTCATATCATAATCAGTTTAATGTCCAATGTATTTCGTTAAAATGAATCAAATAAATTATATATCAACCCATGAATCTGCTTCAATTAAATGTGCCATTTATTTTTATCATTTTCACTTTAGCGCGCAAATGGTGTCACCAGCTTTTCATTTCGAAGGGAGTACAAAGCCAAATATATCCAAATGTTTAAGAGCGCGCCATAAATCATTGGCCGATCCGGACATCACGTGACAAATTCATCATGAATAGTTTAGATTTTTGTCGCGCAATTTGCATACTAACCACATTTATTATAATCCCTTGGCAAATTAAGCAGAAAATAATCGAAAAGTAATTGTTCTTTATGTGATGGTGTTCAAAATTGTCCTCTTCACCTTCGACATAGCCGGTACACCGCAATAAAACACTGGTCCTGCAAGGAGGCGACGATTTTTATCGTCAATATGGGTAACCATGGCGATAAGATGCGGGTTTATTATCTTAAAGGCTGACTTCGAACTCACTGAGAAACAATAACTTTTTAATGACTTGAAAATACTTCTATCAGATATTTAATAAATTAATATCCTTTAAATTATTATACTACATTTGAATATTATAGAAATCGGTGTTATTATGAGGAGTATTAAATTATATCTGGAATAGTAGTCGAGCGTAATGGTCGATTGGTCATGTCGGCTCGGGTACTATCTCTTATTCTCATCGTATCGGTCCCCCTCATTATATCGTGCATTTGACGAAAACTTATCAAAAAAGTGCTGGGCAGTAAGTGTTTTTCCATTTGTTAGAAGTTTTAGTTTACTTTCTGTTTATTAATGACTATTACAATGATCTTTCTCATGATTTCTGGTTTCATTTGAAAGTAAGTCATATTTATTCCAGGCCGATATTATGATTGCACATATTTGTGTAAGTTTGTTTTTGGTTTATCAGCAGTTTTATCAAATGTTGTATAAGCCGCTTATTTGTGAAAAAAAAATAAGTGAAACATGAACAAGAGTTTCGTTGTTCAATTTAAAAACTTTTTAAAGAAAAAGAACATGCGCATAGTAACAAATCTTAGCAACTAATCAGAAGGGCCGACATTATGAGAAACGGTGTACATGATATTGATTACTACATGGAGTTCAGTCTCGCCAGTATTTAGGAAAAAACATATTAAGATGTTTTCATTAAGAGGGCCGAATGCTACTTGTATGTACCCCGGGTACTCTTAGGTATACTTTAATTAACCCCGGGTACGGAAAATATACTGAATCGTACCCATGAAGTCTAACGCAAAATTGGTCGTTGTCGTTGTCGGCTTTTTAAAAATTTATTATATAATATCTATGTCAATATTCTGTATAATGGATTTTATATCATCGAAACTCCTACTCAAAAGCATGTTGATGCAGGTTTTGTTAAAAAATATTATTTTTCTCAAATTCCGTTGCTCGTTTTCGGACGTCGGATTTTTCGCGGGTACAGTCTCAATTGGTCGGGTACGTGTAAGTTTGTTTTCCGTACCCGTGGTACATTTAAGTATACTTAAGAATACCCGGGGTACACATAAGTAGTACCCGAGCCGACAATGACCCATCGAGCAGTAGTGATGCTTATACAAACATAATGACTCTTTATATGCCGACATCAGAAAATACTTCGCATACTCCGAAACTCAGCGCCTGAATATGAACAGAAAAATAACAACGATTTTAAAATAACGAAAAGTTAGACTATATATGCACGCACATAAGTACTTGTTGTCCCCTACCGGTTTCACCGGAGGGGACTTATGGTTTGCGCTCTGTGTGTCTGTCAGTCTGTCTGTCAGTCTGTCTGTCATTCCGTCAGTCAGTCAGTCTGTCACACATTTCTGGATCCTGCGATAACTTTAAAAGTTCTTCATATTTTTTCATGAAACTTGAAACATGGATAGATGGCAATATGGACATAATGCACGTCATTTCATTTTGTTCCTGCGTCAAAAATTCTGGTTGCTATGGCAGCAAATATAATAAAAAAATCTGACAATGGTGGAGTCTGTAGGGGACATATATTGCTTGGCAATAGTCTTGTTATCAGTAAAATACGCCGGGAAGATGCTTTCAACTGGTGAGAAATTTTGACTATTATAATCCCGCTGCATTAATTGACACCTACATGACAATACAACTGTACTATGATTATAGATTAAATGCAAAACTCAGCCCCTATCAAAGGGCGCCGACCCACATAAGGAACACTATTATGTTCCTTTGCAAATAGAGCGGATTTAAATAATTGCTGATAAGAAAAGCAATTTTATTTCGTACAATTAGCGACGGAATTATGCATACAGAGCTGCGTCCAAAATAGGCGGAGATATTTACTTGATGCGCCAATAGTGCTAAGCGAGGTGTCAATTCCACGTTTGATGTACCGCCATACATAATTCATAACGCATTCAACGCTTCGTCACTCTACTGAATGTGACAGGGCATCGGATAAAGTAAGGACAAATAAAGTTGCGACATTTGTCTCCCTTGGACTTACTTGCAAATAATAAAAGAACATATTCATGTATATAATATTGTAATGATTGAACACATAGGGTAAAATTGAGTTACAACACGATATTGATCACGTTTGCTTTTTCAAGCAAGAGACCGTAAAACCATGAATATTTGTAAAGCATGTTACCAACATCCACGAGGATCTGCTATTTATGCAGTGGTTGATCCATTCACCGAAACTCGCTTATTTTGCTTTACATTCATTATTCGGGATCGTTCTTAAAGAGAATACGTAAATGGTGAGAAAGAACACTTAATTTTATCGTTTGCATGCGCATCGGACTTTGTAATCGGCAGTGTTCTGTCAACAAACAAGCGGTTGCAATACATATTTACTTTAAGAAAAACTTGTTAACAGATCGCAACGGTTATACAAAAAGCACACAAGACACCAACTACAAAAACTACACAATATTCAAAATGTTCCACATGTCTTTTCAGTACATTAACTCATAAGTGGCATGGATGGGTATACGCGCTTAAATACGTCAATAAAATAGTCGGAAATGGAACAAATTGATATGCATATACACTCCAAACTGCAGATACCAAACTCTTTTGTTTATTATTATTATTATTATTATTATTATTATTATTATTATTATTATTATTATTAGCTCGGCGTTTTCATAGAAAACCCGAGGTATTGTCATAGCCAGCTCGTCGTGTCGTCCGCCGTCTGACGTCCGCGTCGTGCTAACCCCTTAACATTGGCTCTAAAATCAAAGTGCTTCCACCTACAAATTTGAAACTTCATATGTAGATGCACCTTGATGAGTTCTACGCGCCACACCTATTTTGGGTCACTAGGTCAAAGGTCAAGGTCACTGTGACCTCTAAAAAAAAATATTCTGACAAACTTTCATTTATTAAAAACTGCACCCGTAGCCGAGCGTGGCACCCGTTATGCGGTGCTCTTGTTATTATTATTATTATTATATTTTTTATTATTATTATTATTATTATTATTATTATTATTATTATTATTATTATTATTATTAGTATTATTATTATTATTATTATTATTATAAATGTCATAACCATCATTATTATTATCATTATCATTAATAAATGTATTATATTTCTTATTATATTTATCATGATATTTATTATAATATTTATTATATTTATTTATTTTTATTTTTTTTTATTATCATTAGTATTATCACTGTGTCTCACATGAGAAACAAAAGTCAGCTATTACTTTAATTTAAGCAAATACCAAAATTAACCATTGCCATGCTTCATAGAAGCAAGAGACCAAAAAAGTTATTTCTACTATGAACAACGCCAATAAAATATACCGTAAGTAGGTCGTACAAACCTTTTTGTACTTTGTGTTCACGATAAACGAGTTTTTGTGCCGTCAATTATGATGTTCAATAATAGTTATCATCGCAATCTCTACACAAACTTATTTCTTTATGTGTGAATGTTAATTTCGCTTTTATTGAATTTTGCAAATTGTGTTACTTTTGTAATGATGATGATTTTTTAAATATTTCTACATCTTGATAAACTAATAAATTATAATTATGATACGTATTATTGATATATACAAATGACTGCAGTACTGTGGAAGCATCCATTGTTACACAGTAATATAATATAGTTAACATTGGTATTAGCTCCACTCCTCGCTTTACTAATATATTAGGCAAATAGGATCCCGACTGCGCATGTGCGAAATATTGTCTCTTTCCCGAGCTACTATCAAATCAGTTTACAAACCATGGCGGACTACAAAAGTTGTGTTGGATATTTCTCCGTCGTTTTAATTGGAATTTTATCTTTTAATGTTGTTGGAATATTTACAAAAGGTAGGGATATTGATTCTAGGATGTGAAATGAATGTTACTTTGAAATACATAAATTTGTTGCGTTTGGGAACTTAGCGATATTGGTCTGTTTACATGCCTATGCAGGGTTATGTTGTGTACATGTTACAGTGTGTCGACTGCTTTTATGTCACCTCCGTAATTAATTGGACAGGTGAAAGGTGGAAAAGTGTTTCGGACGATGACTGTTATTGTCTTTCGAGGGCAATTATTTTAAGTGAAGAGATTAAAATTAATTATATACATTTCGTTCGTGTATAGTTAATGTCGCAGACGGTTCATTTTAGTTTTCCCGTATTTTTGTCGCTGCCAAACATGCTAATGCAACTTTAATAATAATGATTCAAATTTTGAATAATTAAATGTATCTGCAATATTTCTTTATGAAAAGAAAAAAATATCTTATATAGCGTTAAAAAAATGGGCAAATTGACAGAAATAATCATAATGTAATTATAAAAAACGGAAAATATTAATTGTATCGATTCTGAGAACATTAATTTGTATTTACTTTATGGTATTGATTCTGAAAACATTCATTTATATTTCTCTTAAGCATATATTGTCCATATTTAATAAATGATTTTAAAATAAAAATAATTTAAATGTCATGAAGTCAGAGCTATTGCAGCAAAAGTATTGTGTTTAAAAGACAATTATAATTATACAATTGACATTTGAAACATTTCTCTATAAAATTATCTGTACAATCATATGAATACAATAAAAGGAACCATATTTTAAAGGTATACACATATTTCTGTAATTATGGTTGTTCATATCAAATGTTAAATGCTTGTCTGAATCTTGTGTTGGTGAAAATTTATATGTATTTTTGGAAAATTATTAAAACTGTTAAAAAATAAATATATTACTCAGCGTTCTCCATAAAAATTTTAGTAACCGCTTATTTTTTCGAAGTAGGCAGCAACTAAAAAACTAAAAAGGGCGTTTTTTTTTCTGTGTTGAATTGACTTTTTTTGGAAAAGTAGCCGGCCCCAAGATTCTTAGTTACCAGTGAAATCAACTGCTGCCTGTGCTTCCGGAGAACACGATTACTTTTATGTTTTTCATAAAGCTAGTTTTACTATACACTGATTACTGTTATGTTTTTCATAAAGCAAGTTTAACAATAGCTTTGAAATTAATGTATTTCATCATATTGATATGAAGGAAAAAAACTCAGTCAACAACTGTTGTACATTATACACAATTGTTTGAATAAAAATGTGTTTATTGTTATAAAGTTCTAGTTTTTGTGCTTGTTCATTATTTATATTATCCACCTTAGTAATATTACCCTGTTTGGTATTTTCTGTACTATTGTTGTGTTTTTTAACAAAACAGACACATAAACAAACATTTACATTTCATAGTAGCCTTTCCATTTCTCTCCTATAAATTATTCAGATACAAAAACATGGTTGATGGTCTATTGTTATGTCCAGGGGCCAAATATTCGCCACTGTTTGTTGGTCTTCAACGTGAAGTATTTACTTACATGATTGGTCATTCATTGGAAGAGGAAAAGGGACAATAGGAGACTAACATTGCGTTCTCCTGTAACATGGCTATTGATGGAGCAAATGGTCAATGCCACTGTTGAATGCAATATTTGTTAATCATTAAAACAGTCTGTCTGGGGATTATCACATCTTTGTTAAGCTCCTGTGCTGTTTGGGTAACCTCCTTGGATCATGATGGACCTCCATTGTGATCAAGTGTCACTATGTTTGCTCACTAAGTGATACATTTACAAGGCAGTGTATTTATTGGATATAAATTTATTACAAGAAACGTCCGTCTGTAGGGCTTTCAGAAATTTAATTATTTGTCCTATAAACAATCAAGACCAAGTAGAAATGTCATTTTTTCATGATAGGAATGTAACGGGTAGATCTTATAACATACTGTCGCTCAACTATCTCCAGTCAATATCATATAATCATTATCTCAAATTTAATGCCAAAACTGATCGTTATGTAATGCATGACCACACATACCCATACTCTGCCTTTGAAATGAGATACAGGCATGTAATGCATGACCACACATACCCATACTCTGCCTTTGAAATGAGATACTGGCATGCCTTCATGGAAGTCAGTTTTTTCTTTCCACATTATTGAGTTTTCTTTGTGTAAGAAATGTCTTCTAATATATAAGTAAAAGTGAGTCTGCTATTGTTGGCCTATTCATCATCTTGTGTTGTGACACCAGCTATGTGGTGGAAAATGAAATGTTTCCAGTAATTCCCGACAATTGATTTGCTGCATAGAGCACAGACATCATGTAAAGGATAATTTAAATTGTCATGCGATTTTTCTCCTGTTGTTCGAGCTTATTCACTTATCACATGTTCACTCCATTAGCAATTTTCACCTTAAAAATGTTGCTATAGGCATTTGGTTACATTGATATGTTTTTTTCACATTTGTTGCAGTTTGTCATTAGAGAGGCACAATTTCACTTATGTTAGGATGTGAAGAAAAAGATCTCACACACAAATATTTTTAGTTGTAGAAACATTCTTACTTTATTGTTCATGTATTATTTTTCCAATTTTAGAAATGTTTTTATGACATATTAAATAGATGCTTGTGCCCCACTGTGTGAGTGAATATTTATTAAATAAATAAATTTAATATAATATTAATATTTGATAATTTTAAATTAAATAATTACTTTTATTTAAGAATAAAACTTTTTTTTCCCAATGTTTGAAAATATATGAGAAAAAATGTAAGGGGGGGGCTTTATTTCCTTCTGCTAACTTTTTCTCTAAACCAGAAGCACTCACTTGAAATAACACAAAATATGTATATCTTTCTGAATATGAAATCATAGAACATAATCAAATGTGTGTTTTTTTTGGTTCAAAATCTCGGCCGGTATCTGGCCCCATTTCCAATGGAAAAAAGTGTATATGTCCAAAATGGGACCTTAAATTAAAAGTATAGTTATTTTTTTTTATGATTTTGTTAATATCCCATCCAGCTCTACAAGTTACACTTTATTACATTTAATATTTAAAACACTTTTATTCTCATTTTTGAAGCATTTGTTAGCAAAAAAAAAAGAACTAATTTCCCAATTTTGGTCAAAACGCCGCGATTTTTCCAAACCCAATCCATTCCCAAAATTGTGAAAAACCCCTCTAAATACATGTACATAAACATAAATATATAATGTATATAAAGTAATTTGAACTTGTGTAAATATTTCCCTTGGGAAGTGCAGTCATGTGCATGAACAAATCAATTATATGATTGGCAATGAATTGCACATACAATTGCACATTGGTCGATATGAAAATATTGAATTGGGTAATCGAACATGTTTCCACTGTAAAAACATAGTGGAGGATGAGATACATGTACTTTTTCATTGTCCTTTATATGTGAATATCAGGAAAAGTCTAATGGACATTTTAATTGAAACTCCAAATTGTCACAACATGTCAGATACTGAGAAACTTAAATACATATTTACAGATGAGAGGTTGCTTTATATATCAGCCAAATCCTGCTTTAGTATTCTAAAAGAAAGAGGGAATATTCTATATTCAAAATGAATTGTATATACTTAAGTTTTATGCTGTACATTTGTAAAATAGTTTATAGACTAGTCTAGGTTTTAAAAAACAAAAACAAATGGTATTTTAATGTATGAACAATATTGACAAGTGTAAATAAAACCACATAGTCTTAGCTACAATAACTTATTTTAATAGAAGTAAGTTTTAACGATGTGGAATTCATTTGTTAGTCAATAATTGTTAATGTATATATGTATGTAATTATATAGTCTCTTATAAATCATATTATGATTGGTCGCATACATGTACCTGTGCTTTTATATGTATTTTAATTGTATATGTATTGCGAATGAGACTCTAATAAAACATTGAATTGAATTGAATTGAATTACAATGATTGTTGTAATTAAATACAATGCCTTATTTTTACTCAAGGCAAAAAACATTAATACATGATACATATTACTGTTAAATTGTGTGTTTTAGTAAAAATGGTATTTACAAATAATAATTTAATCATTATAATAAAATATAATAAATTATTTTATGCTTTCCGGTGGTTTATAGAGAAATATCAGTGAATTAAAACTGATAATTTCACTGTTTCAAAGAGTGAAAATTATCAGTGAAAATTATCGATAATTTTCACTGTTTACTGTGAAATGACGTCATTTTTTTGACGAAATGATGTCATAGTTAAACTCTTTAACAATGTATATAAACTTTGAAAAAAACATTAAATAAAAAGAAAATGTGTTGGATTAGGTGGAATATCGATTTTAATTCACTCGTGATCATAAAAAACAAATACTGCGCCACTCTTGAAAATGTTATTTTCTATGATCACTCATGAATGAAAATCGCTTATCCACTGAATCCAACAAATATCTTCTATGAACTCAGAAGCATATTAATTTTTGATTAAATAAAAATAATCTGCATTGAAATGTTTTCAGTTTAATTAAATACATTTATAAGGCATAATTTTAAATGTTGGTAATGAACCATAAACCTAATCAATTGATTTTCATTTCTCAGCTTGTGGATGGAGAAATTGATCTGTAAATAAATCTTCCTAGGGAGGCTGTTATCTTTAGCCCTGTGACAAGGTGAACACAGCCTGGGCTACTGAGCACCTGTAATGTCCTCCTTCAATCATTCAATTAGTGATGTGCCCATTGCTTTACCAGGAGATAATTAAGGGGTGTGCATTACCCACAAAATAGGGCCAAACCTGTGGGGCTAGTACAGTGGTCAGCAGTTATCATAAGGTGGACTATATTACACACGCATTTTATACTCCCTTTCTTGCTGTACTCCAGGACAGAGATATCACATTTCCCTGATAACAATTAAGTTGCACTTAAAATCGTCTGTGAGCCCCTGATCTGTTGCTTTGGTTGGTAACAATATTTAAGAGCAAAAACTTTATTTATTTATTTTGCTTTGGTTAACACAATATTGAAAATGTAATAAGAATCACATTGTGTGATTTCTTATTAAAGGGGCCTTTTCACAGATTTTGGCATATTTTGAAGTTTGTCATTAAATGCTTTATATTGATAAATGTAAACATTGGATCTTACAAGCTCCAGTAAAAAATCAAGAATAAAATTAAAACAAGGAAAAAAAGTAGCCGGTACCAGGGTTCGAACCAGTGACCCCCAGAGTCCTGGAGTTAGTCTGAAGTAAAAACGCATTAGCCCTCTCGGCTATTCCGCCAAGTATACACAGAATAAGTATTTTATACCTTATAAAAGCAATCTTCGTAGTTTCGTAAATTTAAACGACAACAACAGAACTCTCCAAATTATTCAATCGTTTCGCATTGCAACGCTTTATAATTTTTAGGTTTTCAAATCGTCAAAATATACATATAATGGCTATATTGGACTATGGTAAATGTTCAGTAATACTGTTTCCTTACAAATATCATAACTAAAACGAAAATTTGCGAATCTGAAACAACTTTTTTCAATTTTGTCAATTTACCAAACCGTGAAAAGATCCCTTTAATAAATTTTAGTAGAACATTTAAGGATTCCAGCAAAATTCTCATTTGCTGATTTAAGTTTTGAAGATTACGGTTTTTAAGGTTACTCAATTAATGTAATGTGCCAAATTGGCTGTTGTATCAATTAATTATTGTATAATTGCTGATGAAATACTGCTGCATATTGACATTGGCAGCAAGCACCTCTGGGACTCGGACCTACCTAGAATCTCATTAATCATTGTCAGTCAGGTGCTTGCAGTAATTGACAATCATGTTCACAGAGGACCCTTAATGAGCGCCTCCTGTTTGGTTATGCAACCATTTTATTGATAATGGTAGTTCCTGGTTTCATTAGGTAACCCTGTTATTGTAAAAGTACTACTATGGCTATTGATGTCAGAATATCAGCAGTCCATTAAGAGGATCTGTGAAAATGATCATCACATTACACATTCACTAGTCACAAGATTTACGTGGTATCATCAGTACATTTACTAAAATAAAATATCATAAATAGAATTGCATATTCGTATCAATAATGTGGCACAGATTTGTAAAATCTGTAGACTAAAGTTGAAGGTTTTGATTTTTTTTATTTTGAAGGAAATAATATTGACTTATTACAGTTCTTGAATAAAGCTTGTATTGTTTTTATATCAATGAAGAATTTTTTGGCTAATGTTTAGTTACAGTATAGAACATTTTAGCTACATGTAGTATAATATTATATATTTCTCTGAAAACAGTCTTTATAATTCATAGAAAAACGTCACACTGTTTCATGCTTGAAATTCATTGGTAATCTGGCTTAACCCATTTATGCCTAGCGTCTAGAAAAAAGGCCTTGGCAAACAGCGCAGACCCAGGGTCTGCGCTGTTTGCTTAAAGGAATTTCTGTAAGAAATATTCTTAATATAGAAATAAATATACTAGACATCCCTAATTTTGGAAATAAATTGATCCAATTTAGAATGATGGGAGAGTCGACTAGGCATAAATGGGTTAATATTAACATCAAACTAAAAATATGTAAATGATTGCAATCAGCATTTAATTATAAATAATTGATTTATCATTTATGAGTGGTGTATGTCAGCATGTTTGTTGATTAGTTTATTGCCAATTTGACAGTTACATGACAAAATGATTGACATGCCAGTAGCATAATGAGTGTACTCATAATGGGATCATGCATTGATAATATCTATGCAAATGTAGAAATAATTAAATCAATATGTGTGGTAAAACAAAAATATGAAATTATGAATATTAAAATGTCAATGATATATTGCTATCTTTGTCTTGTTAGAATGCTTTATGATGTGGTTCCTTTTAGGCATAGGAATTGTTCAATACTTTGTGCGAGTGTTTTTTTGGTGAAATTACTTCAAATTCAAAGAAGAATCATATATACATGTATCATGTAATATTTTGTCATTATACTACATTTCATGAATTTAAAATAAGGGCAACATTTTTGTATTGTCTGAATTATAAGTAATATACATAATAACTGAACCTAAAGGTCTTCCCTTTATATTCATTGTTGAAACTGTAAGCAGTTGATCAAGATAAAAGAGTGTTCAAAGGTTTGTTTTCCTGGATATCTCTGGCCTCCTTTTGGTAGCTAAAAAGTCGACCTGTAACCCTAAAAAACAATTACAAATGTATAATCTGATCACATTCAAATACATGTAAATATGTCAGATAAATATCTTAATGTACCATACATTCAACAAGGCTTGGAGACGTAAACTTTCAAACAGTGTTTAAAATTTAAATCCAGGTTTGCTTTATGTGGTGCATTATTAAATTGCAATATTGAAATTTAGTGCAGTACAATGTAATGCAAATATTCCTTGGTAACTGTGTCTTAAAAAAAACAACAGACTAAATGATTATTTTACACTGTTTTTATTTCAGTAGAAATACTTTTATTGTGTATGTTTTTCTCATAGGATGGATAATGAATATTAGACTGTTACAGGTGTAGTGATTATAAATAACATAATGCATGCATAATATATGAACTTCAGAAAATAATGGATTTTATTTGTTCAATGCCTTAAATAAGCTATTCTTATGAAAAATGTTTGGAAAATGCATTTTAGTCTGTAATAAAATATTACATCCTTTACTGATTTATTGCCTAATTTTGTGATATGGCGTCACCTCCACATAAGGTAATGTTGAATTTCTTTGTTGTGTTTAGCAAATGATCAGGTTTTATGTACCTTAATCCATGTTCGCGATCCAATTACAGTGTTAGTGTAAATCCTTCCATGATCTTTAGATATGGATGTATTGTTGTAGAAAAACATTTATTCTCCAATTTCTTTGAGAAATAAATTCTTTGTGAAAACAGTTCCCAAAATGTTCAAATCGGTAATACGATTTTTTTGCGGTAGCAATGGTTGATCTGTTATATGTTGTTAATTTATGTTCAGCTGTGTTTGTGGTTATTGTTGTTCTTGCATTTAATCATTGGAGTTTGCATTTCAAACTTTTATCTTGAAGTGATGGTGATATTAGGTGTTTGAACAGACTACTGTTACACCTATCTTACAATCAGCACTTGTGATATGAAGAAAGCTTTGTTTTTTCTTCTGGTTTACCCATGGGAACTGAAATAAATGGAAATGCATGTTTAAATGTTAACTGATCAATTGTTTGCTTAATTTTGTAAAACAATCCAATGTTGATATTTAAGCCCAAGAGAATATATTTTATTGTAGACGCACATGAAACATTCAGAATGAGATTATTTTACATTGTACATGAAACCAAGATGGATATAATGTTCTCTGTCTAGAAACAAATCAATTTAAGATATAACTTTGAATTGTTGTTTGCTTAAAGAGACAAAGTCCATTTTCTTGATATTTAATTTAAAATAAGTTCTGTACAATGATGTTGTAAATGCTGATAAAAAATTTGTTTTCTCTATAATTGGGAAACTTGTGGTGCTGTTTTATTTTGCTATAAAATCAAAGTGTTTTCAATTTTATATTTATCAAGTTCAACATATAGAGCTGGATGGAAGATAAAATAAATGTTAAGTTGTATTTAAATTTTAATTCGTTTGGAAACCTTCAATTTGGAATTTTAGCTTGTCATTAGTTAAAATATATACTTTTTGAGATTATGAATCAGGTGCCAAATTTCAACCAAAATTTTATCCCCCCCCCCCCCCCAAAAAAAAAACAACAACAAAAAACAGTGTAAACCTAGATTCCTCACTTCCTGTAAAAATGCTGCAAAGTGAAGTTGTATGGAGTGGATTAATAATTCACCATGAACTGTGAATTCTATTGTGTCCTGCTGTTTTGTTACATTAAAGGGAAATGAATAATTGTACAGCTGAGGTGGTGTCTGCAAGGTTTAGCTGTGCCCGGTACAAGCTTCAACTCACATAACCATCGAAGGATAGACACATCTACGCACACTAATGTAACCAAAATTAATGAATATGAGCTGGCTTAATTTAATACCATATAAACAATATTTGTCTGTGTGTTTCACCTGGTAAACGTGACGTTTTATGGTAAATGACTGTCAAACCGCAGATGAATAATGTTAAAAGTGCATTTTTTACAAAAGAAAAATGGCTAGCTATCTTATTTGATAAATAATTCTATCACACTTGAATTTTTCCTCATTAATTTTATGAATTCTTATTTCTGTAGAGCTTTACATGGTAAAAATTGCTCAAAAATATTTATTAATCACTTTTGTTTCAGTTTTTAACTTAAATGAATTATACAAAATAATCCTATTATTTATAACAATATTAAAAAAAAAAAAGTTTGTTTACAGCTTTATTGCAATTGTAAATTATATAACGGATCATTCCAAATTAATGTATTAATTGGGTTTGATTATATTTTTTATATATATTTTTAAATTTATTAGTTGTGAATTTACTGCTGATTAATTGACTCATTGAAGTAGAAAATTATACAGACACATCCCAGTTATTTCTCCATATAATGATACATATCCTTAGGAGAAACTTGGTTGAAAACTCATCTGCCGCAAGTTAACGGGATGAACTGGGCTTCAATGTGGCGGAAAACGTAGTAATATTTTTGTTCATCGCTCTAGAAAAATATTTTAAAATTAAGCCTTAGGCTGAAATGTGAAGTGAGCTGCATGAAATGTAAATATTCACCTCGTTGTAGATGTGGTGTATCGCGGGCGACAATACATTGTCACATTCACCGTAGGAATGTCATAACATTTAGATGAATCCTACTCTGCCCTTTGTACTCGCCTTTTATTTAACATCACTGATCACAGTACAAATGTAATAGCCATAAAGGTGAAATAAAAAACATGATGACCAATTTTTGGTGTAGAAGTTATAGGCTTACAGGCTCAATGACTTTAGTTTACTAAAATTTATTTCAGTAGACTTCTTTGCAAGGTTTGCAATGATTTATTATTGTACATTTTAATGTCAGTGTAGTAGCATTTCTAAAAAGAGGCAGTAAACTTGGGAGAACTGATCCAACTGTAACTTGATGGACATAACAAGACTGATAGTTTTGCATTAAAAATAAGCTTACGTAAATAAATAGTGGAAATTTGTAATATCCACTAAAATGCATGAAAAACATTATAATTATGCAGATATTTTTTGAATCTCAAATGCATAACAACTATTAATATGCAAAGGGAAAATTTCTCAAAGAATTGTTGTTTTTTTCAAATCATGTCTTGGTTCCGTTAATAGCTTTGGATTAGGTCCCCATGGCTACTAGAGGTACAAAATAAAAGTCGCGTTTTCACTGTTTTTGACCATGACTGCTATTTGTGACATGATATGTTAGCGACAATTTTCGGCCTGTTATTTGTAATTAAATTATTCTGCGCCCGCAGATACTGAATGGTTTTAGACAAGAGTTACAATCAACACCCATACACGTTTCACCTTATTTTGTTTTCAAAGAAAACGGACAAAAGCAGTTAATTTAATTGTTGGTCTTTGGGAGACTTGGTTTCAGATACTTTTAAAGAAGAATTGTGGGCTGACCTGTTGTAGAATTAGTGTTTGTCCGTGACTATTAGTTCAACAGACTGTTAATGGTACTAATAAATCCATCACTCATAGCGTTAATATAAAATAATGAAACAAAGCAAATGAAACATAGAAATCTTGCTCAATGATTCACTAACATATTTACACCAAATCAGGAAAATATTCTATTTACAGCAGGTTGTGTTTATTGTTTTCAATTGTATGGAATCATGGAATTTTCTGATTTTCTGCATCCCTAGTATCTGTCAGTGACTTGCCATAATTCACCATGAAATCTGGATGCACCAGAATAGAGACGCATGCCACGGAGACAGTGCCTCCAACAATTGTATCCCTGGAAAATAAAATATACATTTATCATGTACGTTTTTTCTTTATTTCATCAGCCTAAAGTAGTTTTTTGTTTCTTTGAAAATGAATTTTAGTTTTCTGGAACATTTAATTCAATCTGGAATCATTGTCATTGATATTGATTCACTCTTATTTTACTCAAGCCTTTCTGAATTAAATGTTGACTGGCTTACAGTTCATGAAACAATGACAGCCAGGGCTAGAATTGCTGGTGGTGATGGCAAGGGGTTAGAATTGCTCCACATTTGCAACCCGCTTTCTTCAATAGATAGGAAAAGGTAGCTCCATGTTTTTTGACATTCACCAATCCAAAAGGATCATGATACTTCGAATAATGTACTGAATTAGGAAAAATAAGAAATAAGACACACATGATTATTCATGTTGTCACAAAATGTTAATATTTTTAAATTTCAGCTCTTTTAGCTATAATAATGATTATTTCAGAATGTATGCAAAGATGAAAATAGGAATAATAATTGATAATGATATGGATGAGTAACCCCTCAGTGTGTCACACTGGGATACTAATTGCACCTGTATACGACTGTCTCCACTGACTGATGACTTACTGGCAAGTCATGTTTACATTCCTTCTGGCTATACTTTCCACGCTGATTTCGGTTATTGATAAATGAACAGACAGGTCAATACAAAAACAAAACTGGTTATTAAATACTTTCAATACGCATTCTGTACCAGAGGGTTTGAACAGTGACTGGTTAGTGTGGTCTGTAGGGACTGGTTATTGTTTAAGTGTAATTAATTATTCGCAAGTTGTTAAATATTTTATAAGTTCGCAAAAGAAGGCTATATCTTCTAAATAGTTTATACAATTTTGTTGTCATGCTGTTTTATTCCTTTAAAAAGGGGTAAAAATATGGTTCATGAACTCCAAGAAATGGTTAAACAATAAGTAAACACTAAATTGATTAGTCCTTCAAAGGTCAGTGGAGTACATTTGCTTTGAAAACAGTCAAACAGTTGTAACATGAACTACCTTACATGCACCCTTTCATTGTCAACAAAATGTACTGAATAACAATAATGCAGGGCTGGTGGTCTAACTGGATCAGAAATATGACCGATAATTATTTTAATTGTATGAATGATTTTAGAGGATTGTCAATTTTCTATTGATTTCATGGTTTCCCTTGTTCTGATCATCTTGATTTTTGAAACTTTTTTTTGGAAATTATTCTTCATCGGTTAGGCAAAGTATTTGTTAAGTTTGCAGACTCCAACAATCATAACAAGAGGTTGAGATTTCAGGGCATTTTACGAAGTCAGAAGACAATTGGCTCCATGGTTATAGAGGGCAATAAAACCATACATAGATATGTACAAATCTCACATTATTGATGCAGATCTGCAGACAACAACCCAACCCCCAATGGGTACAAATTACAGTTACTTTCCTCAATACAATAGGTACAGAAGGATTCGCAGACTTGATTTGCAGCTCTTAGATTGCTCTCTCAATCTTGCTATTTGTTTCTTGTCTGGAACCACCACTGACAGGTGCTGGCAATTTTATGATGCAGGCCACATGTTTTCTAGTTCATCAACACTGTTGCATGTTATGTTGGCAGTTTGTTTTACTACATAAATCCATGTAAATCTGATTCAAGATATACCAAAAGTGCTAATCAGATGTAAGTTGTTTGCAATAAAAGTAAGATAAGATTTATTTTCTGCAACAGGGGTACTGTAAAAGCCATGCATCACCATGTACTTAAAAATTTGATTCTGCATGCAGTCTACAAAATCCTTAAAAATAATATCCTGCACAAAATGGTTAATACACTCATAAATTGTTCATATGAGTTCATGAACAGTTCATAAAACCATTTATAATAGTTTGCCACTTGTTTATTTAAATAGAATATTTCTTCTACATCAGAAGCATTATCAGATTTGCTAAGAATTTAATTATTATTTTGTATTCCTAGAAATAAAATTAAACTATTGCTGGGCCCGTTATTAATTATTTAATTCTAATAAATCCATTGATTTTACAACAAATCCCTGCTGTAAAAGCAAATTTTGTTGCACAAAATCCCTACTAATCATGATTCACTAGAGCTGATTTCTTGCAGGCTTTCCTGATACATGGCAATGTCCCTCATTACACCAGTGTTACATCAAACTTCCAACTATCTTAATCCTTACTGGCATGATAAAGTGATCTTTTTGTAGTCCCTTCATTTAATGGATGCTTTCAACAGTGATCAGAGATTAGGTTGCTTTTACATTACCAGCCATTTTGTAAGAGACCATTTAAAATACCTTGTGCTATAAAAAAAAATACAACAGACAGAGTTCATTGACTTCAAACTACGTAATAATTAGGCTTATGTCTTTTAAAAGTCTTAATGAACTAATTTTTGTTACATCTTATTAATGTACTATTTAAAATTTAGATAAATTGGGCATGTGTTGTCAGTGTTAATAAAGTCTTGATTTGAAGAAATAATTATTCATTTTAGAAAGTCTTCCAGATTTCTGTTAACCATTTTTCAAGTTCAAAGGAAAAACACTTAAAATAGAATTATAAATGAGTGTACACATGAACAGTTTTTGGGCAAGCTGTGTCTTTATATGATACTAAGCATTTGATTGTTTGTTCTGGACTATTGAAAGGACAATTTACTCTTTCAGTACTGGAACCGGATTTTGAAGGCCTTTGCAAACAGTTTGGATCCAGATGAGACGCCACAGAACGAGGCGTCTCATCAGGATCCAAACTGTTTGCTATTCTCATAATATTCTTTGAAAAAAATCAAAGAAAATGCTAATTTGAGAAATTCAGCAGACGACATTTTAGCAGACAACAAATTTCCCAGCATGCAAAGGGTTAAGGCCAATATTCAGGCATGTGCAAGCACCTGTAAAACTCGTTGCCCTGTGCCTGCACATTCCCCAGACATTTCCTTTGGTCACTGTGGCCCCATGGTTTATTTACTCCATATGCTTTTGCAATTAGTATTTAGGTAATAAAACTGCTGGAAATTGAAAAACAAGATGCCCCTTTCCACTTAGAAATGTCTTACTTTATCAGCAAACTTTCAGCAATATGTGATTTACTTAAGAGGAATTAAAGATTTATTATTTTGGTGATGACAAGACCTTATGAGCTGAGAATGTGAACCAGATGCTATTACTATAGAGAGAATCTTTTGACCAGATCTTAATGTTCCTAACTGGAGTAGGCAATGGGTTTTTAGAATACATTTTAATGCCCTGTGTCACAGGGAGGGCTGTTTTTATGGCCTTTTTGCCAAGAATCCACAGGATATAGTTCTCAATGAATTCAAAGTGAGCAACTATGAAGTTTTTTAATGCAGTTTTCTCACAGATGGAAATAGGAGATGTGAAATAAGAAATGCTATTTCGTTTCAAGGACCATTTTAAAACTCTTCAGGATCAGAATTTTTAAAGTAAAGTGGCTTACAGGCCATGTTAACATATCATTTGTTGGAAGCCATAATATAATTGTATAGTACATTTTCATATCATATTTTGATAAATAGTCAGATATATCCAAAACACATCTCTAATTTTCGAGGGAAATCTGCAGAATATGATGTACTTTATTAAACATGTACATATATGAACATGTACATATACTTGAAATTATATAAAAAGTAATTTTTAATGATATTGTGTGTTTCATTAATTTTATTTGAATAAATGTGTAGCTAAACACTTTATTGACATCTATAATGTCACCATATAATCAGATATAGTCCTCACACTGTCAGGGAATTGTGTTGGGGCAGTCTGAATTTTGTTTTTAAATTCGCGATTCCTTTGACAAATTTAATTGTGCATTAACTTTTAAACACCACAAAACCAATATTTGTGGAAGACAGCCTGGCCTGGTTAATTACTCTAACACTGCATGATGGGCTCACACTTCTGAAGGAGAAGCCTTAATTAATTTTAACACAAATGAGTTTTGTTGGCCCCAGCAGATTTTCTCCCTGTTTCCTGGTTGCATTTTATTTATTCTGCATGCATCAAAAACTTAGCTGCTTGCCATGAATGCTTTCATTTTGTAATAATTTCTTCAAGGTGTAAACAAATTATGGGTTGTAATTTCAATTAGTCTATTAAGAAACACTTTCATTTTCTCTTTTATGGAAAGTTGATTGCAACTACAGTCTGGACGATGAATTTAAAAAAAGAAAGAGTTCCATTCATGAAATAACTGTTGCTAGAACATTGCACTATATTAACAAGAAAAAACTATATAACAAGAAAAAAGCACAAAGAAATATAACAACAAACAAAAATTCAGTGGTATTGCATAAACATATTTATACTATTAAACTTAATTATAGTGTGAACATAATTATGTGATCATGGTTCATACAAAAACAGGTTGGGATCTCTCATTTGGGCACAAGTGTTCCAATTATTAAAGTATTGGGCATGTGCAATGACATTTCAAGCTTTTGTTTTCACAGGAAATCCTTGCTTTTTTGATACAAAACCAAACAGAGGTGTAATTACACTGTCTCCAGACTTGTCAATGTTTGAATGCCACAGAAAAAGTAAACATTTGATTGCCATTCATTCCCTCTTTGTCACATGGCATTTACCATTGTAGCGGTGAGAAAAAGGCAAGGGTGAGTCAATGTGGCCAAACACTCTCACTTGTTTCCTTCTATGTAGTAACTCTTCGATAATTGTACATGATTGACTGGTTGGCAATCGCTGTTAGTGACTCTGGAACTATTGTGTTTATAATTATTAAGGGTCCCCTCGATCCCACCCAACATGTCTATCAGTCACTAAGATCATAATAAGCAAATGCTGTTATGCAAGACCTTACAAATCGACCAAGTCTTAAAAGACACTGTAATTGGATGCCCTAATTAGGGTATTTGTGTCGGTAACTTTTGTCGGTGTGTGCCATGAGATTGCCTCTGATTAACTCTGTTTAACTGTAAAAGGAAGATATGTATCAGTTACTTTCTCCGTCTTGATTTCCTGTTAATGAAACTTTTTGTAGAAAATATTTAAAGCCTTTCCCAGTTAAAATAAGTATCATCAATGCTTAACCTAAATAATTTCTGTCGCATGGTTAAAATAAAAAGTTAACATGGATATCAATTTAATTTGTTACAGGCAGTTTTGAAAACAAACAATATTTGTGTAGAACCGTAGACATTTAGGGGACCTGATTTAGGCATTGACTGGGACCTGATTTAGACATTGAGGGGACCTGATTTAGACATTGAAGGGACCTGATTTAAATAGTTAGGGGACCTGATTTTGACATTGAGGGGACCTGATTTAGACATTGAGGGGCCTGATTTAGACATTGAGGGGACCTGATTTAGACATTGAGGGGACCTGATTTAGACAATGAGGGGACCTGATTTAGACATTGAGGGGACCTGATATGACAATGGAAGTATAATTCTCATCTGGTCACCATGCCCTGTGATTTTAGTTTATTTATGATAAAACTTTTTATCAGAGTTGGATGAGTTGTCCAGTATTTCACCCTTGCAGATTTCCATCAGACTAAAAACACATAGTTAGTGGTCACCAAAAAAAAAGAAAAATGGTTTCAGTCATTAAAGTGGGTATGCAAGATTTTGTCTAATATTTATGAATTTATATAAAATGTGTAAAAAACTTATTAAACATTTCTTTCAATATAAATCAAAATTAAAGTTAAGAAGAACATGTGTTGAAAAATTCGCCAGCATGTATATCATGCATGTACGATGTGAATCTAAATTTTGTTTTTACGGATCATTTTAATTTCCTGCAACGATATCTATTCATAGGACACACGAATTGAGTAACTCCGATCCTAATAAAAAGACGAATGCTTTGGTTATTGTAGGAGAATATGTACTAAATATCTTCCTCACAATCGTCTCGGGGTGCTAATTTGTCTTTGCTGCATTTTATGAAATTCGTCGTCGATGTATAATTGTTAGCTCGGCGTTTTCGGAGAAAACCCGAGGCAATGTCATAGCCAGCTCGTCGTGTCGTCCGCGTCGTGCTAAAACCTTAACATTTTGTTAATGTTTTGAACATTGGCTCTAAAATCAAATTGCTTCCACCTACAACTTTGAAACTAAATATGTAGATGCACCTTGATGAGATCTACAAGCCACACCCATTTTTGGGTCACTAGGTCAAAGGTCAAGGTCACTGTGACCTTTAAAAAAAATAAAATCTGACAAGCTTTCATTTATTCAAAACTGCACCTGTAGCCGAGTGTGGCACCGGTTATGCGGTGCTATTGTTCATCAATATATTACAATTTAACACATATAAAAATCGTGCATACCCACTTTTAGTTTTAAATATAAGTTTAATTGGCACACCTTTGTAGCCCTTTATATAATTTAATGCCTATAAGGATGTCCACCTGTCCAGTTCTTATGATTTCAGTTTCCACTGCCACCTCATTAGTCTTTGTGGAGTAATATGAATATAATATCTTAATTGATATAAAACAACCATGGTGAAATTACCAACTACATGTATAAGCCTTTGCTGTAAACAGCTGCACAACAAAATATTTGAGCCCTGGTAGAAGATACATTGAATCTGTTCCCTGGCTGCATAATAGTTCTATCTATATTATCACTTAAGTAGCTGGTCCAAAATTCTATAATCATTTGCCTATCATGCCAGTTAAGATAATGACCCATGATATTAGCATAAATGCGCGTCCATTAGCAGCTTATATCAAGCTGTAGCTGACCAGGTCCAGGGGTCTCATTGAGAGGTCAGGGCCAGTAATAAATGAGGCCTGAGGTCAACAGGGGGACATAATTATGTAATAAGAAGCCTCAGTATGTTTTGTAGATAAAGAGTTGTGCATTTTTAATATGATTGTGGTCTTGGAAAACGGGTCTTAATGAATTGTGATAAATGGTGTCCCCGGAGTTAAGCCCATGCAATCTGCATAGGCTAATCAGGGACAACACCTTTGGCCCCTTTGCCCTAGCAAGGATCATTTTATTTTGACCACCCTAAGGGTGTGACTCTCCTCCACATGTACCTATGAAACATTTCTGTTAATGGACCAATCAAAAGTTTGAACAAATGTTTTAACTGCTGATCATTGCTGTAAATACCATTAACTGTGTGCTTTGACATTTGTTTTCATTGCTTTGGCGTATGTTTGATAAGTGCATTCGTTATAAAACTACACATATGCATTCTTGCACCAAATTTCCAATGTATATAAATAATTGTCGCGATAATCATAATTTTCTCTTAGTCATTAAACAATCAATTATTCTGCTTATACAGTATACTGTAATGGTTGATACAGAAATGGAAAATACAAAAGGATATCAGTGAGTAATTACACTGAATTTTGATGAATAAAAGCCAATGTAAAAGTCAATTCTGTTTAGAGATAAGATTGGTATGTCAAGTGCAAATTCAACATTTTTTTCTGCCCTTTAACAGTAAGAGATGGTCATTTGTTAGGTGTAAATCTTTGAGGAGTTATCAATGTCAATGTAGGCTCACTGAAAGCTATCGCTGGGTTATCTCAGGGCTGATAAAGGAACAAATGCTGCTGAGACCAAACTGGGTGACAGCAGCTGACTGGTTGCTCAGATTTTCTCACTGGCCAACTTAGACTGGTCTCTTTGAGTGATGTAAAACATGTCAAGCTGAAATCAAGAGACACACAAACAATATTTCATCAGGATTATGTGAAATTATTTCACTGTAAAATGAGCATTTAAATCTTAATTAAATAAGCTTTATCACAACACTTTTCTGTGTTTCTTTAATCACAATACAACTCAAGTCATCATGTGTTATCTGACGGTTTACACGTCTGATGATCAGCATGAAGGAAAAATGCTGTTTTGAAATAAAAATAAAATTGAGATAATCATCAAATATATTTTCTGCACTGACATTAATAAAAATTGGTTCAATAAATCAATTGGAGATGTTATCACAAACAAGATGGTAAAAGCCAAATTTGTAATTGACTGCTCACTGATATTTTGAACAGTCAATTGCAACCTTGTGTCATTTTGCAGCGACCAGTCAAATCAGAACAGAAGTTCAACATCACAGGCCTAGTGATTGATTAATTTGCATAATACTGTTGTTATCAGTAAATAACTCTAGGTAATCCACAGATTAAATGGTGGCAGATTATTTGGCTGAGATATTATTGTCCACATTCAAGACTTTTATCAGGAAATTGAGGAAATGTCATCTAAGACCATTTAGAGATTACTAAAGCATGCAGCTCAATTAATTACTATAGTATTAAAGACTTTGTGAGAGATAACAACTTTTGAGTTTGGGAAGTGCATTAAAAGATGAAATATCTTAAGACTTAAAACATATTTTAAAATTATTAAATATCAATTTCGCATTTTAATCTTACATTTTAATTTAAAAGTGTTTCATTAAACTATGTTGAATTTCTTATTTGTCAGATTATGTTATCTATCATTAATAGTGTTAGTCAGTCATTTATCAATAATCCTGACAGGTTCACATTGGTAAAAAGTAACCATAGTTGACAAATCATTGGTAATATTTCAAGGCATTACGTAGCCAAGAAATGATACATCAATACAATTGCCTGTAATGTAACCCTAATAAAATATCAACATTTGACACTCGTAACTGCAAATCATCGGGGAAAACTACTGGAGAATCCGACTAAAACATCGCATGATGGCATGAAAACTCTTTGGCCACGCGTTATTGGGTACTCGGAAAGCTATCACTCTCAAACAAACGGGAACATCAATATTTTTGGTTTTCTTCTGGCGTTGTTTTATGAACATATGAGGGGAAAGGTGTCCAGTTAGAAATAAAAAATCATGTATTTCCCATTTGATCGGAGAATGGTTTCATTTGGAGGCAGGGTCATTCCCTCCAAAATGGCAAATCAATATAACAAATTAGGAGGCTCTATTAGGCAAGGGCATAAAATGTGTTTAATGCTTTAGATTTGAAACTGTGCCAGTGCCTTTTATTACGTGTATGATCATCAGTATCTAGTCCAGAATTGTTGCGTTTTTAAGGAAACATAGTTGTACAAATTCATAGTTATTTTTTGTTTGGTTCATTCCTGTTTATATGCACGTTGAAAATCCAATTCAGCAACTGGTATATTTTCAGAAGAAAATACAGGAGACCAGATAGAATTTTAGTATTTCATTCTAAGAAGTCATTTTCGGTATTTAATAGCTGGGAAAAAATGGACAAAAACATCATTGCATTACTTTGATTTGTTTTCTTAAGATACAGTTCACATAATTTGTTTATAATCATACATAATCTAATGTGGTAAGACGTAAAGATTTTCATTGTGATTCATGACATTATCATTTCATACTTTTTCCCACTTCTGATTAACTGTCATTCAAGTTCACAGTTGCATTTCACAGTGTAGCCAAAGAATGCAGTTATGTAATGGAACATCCACTAATTACACAAAAAACTTCCAAAAAAGGTCAGAATGTTTTGACGACCAAGTTTCTCCAGCGATCAAGTTTATCTGCAATAACTGGTCTTATCATGATAACCGGACTCAGTTTGGTTTAAATAATAGAGATATGATGATCGAATGGCTTTAAACGATAATCTCTCAACCATCGAATAGAGCACGCCTTGCCTTGTTGGGTTCTCTTGCTTCACTGCCTTGCTGGCTTAACATATTTGGCTAAATCTCAACAGCTTTCACAATTTGTTTCTCTCAAAGATAGAATCTTTTTAGAAATGGCATCATTGGATATTGATGTTTCTTTTTTCTTAAGTGATGCTATTACAGAAATTATAATCTTTACTGGATTCTAATAATAGTGTGTTGAGATGTAGTTTAAACAAAATATCAGAGTTTTATAACATTCTGTTTATGTGACCCAATGGAATTTCAGAAGAAAAACAACAACACAATATTATTAATTGCATTTTATAATGGCATGACAATTGCTATTTACTTCATGTTATGTGGCAATTTCCATAAGATAAATCGGTTTGAAGCTGAACATTGAAATGCAACTTAAGTATAGTGTAAAATTGAAGACCAAAAAACAATTCTTTGTAACCAGCATTTGAGCCTAGCTTAAAACAAGTAGGGAACACTTTCCCCTTATGGAATGGGCATTCCTGCTAAGAGCATTTCTTGGGAGTTTGTTTGTTGAAGCAATCCTATAATTAGAGTGTATTTTCGAAGACAAGTGGCCCACTTGAGTGGTGATCATAATGTACAAATGTTTTCAGCAAATGACAGAGTGCATTTCTCCAAAATCCAAGACCCTATCAATCAGTGTTCACTGATATGTAATTATTGAAAACCACCGTCATTCGTTGGTTTTATGGAATGAAATGACCAATTCTAACCTCAAGCCTTTTCATGTTTGAAATCTTTGGGTTTTGTTTGTCTTTTATTTATTTAGTTTTCCACATGCAAGCTTTAAGAACTAATTGGAATGGTTTTTGACTTTTACTTAAGTATGTTATTAGTTTTATATAAAATGTATGTATCTCTTAGCTGCATTTAATACACTAAACCACAGCTCTAGATGAATTGTTGAAAGGCATTTAAAATATTACAAATAACCAATTAAGATTTAAAATTTTGGCGCAAAGATAGGCCAAGAACAAAATCAAGAAGAATTCCAAATTTGTATTTGTGGGTATTGTAACAAAATAAAAATTTATCAGCTTTCAACTGTCAGACAGTTTTGACTCATCTGTCAAGGCGCTCAATGGAGCATTTAATAAAATAAAGTGTGTTCTGTAAAACAACACCTTTTAGGGGCCAAATGGCACACATTCAATATGTTGCAACACTCAAGCTCTGTGAGTCAGAGATTTCTTTATTGGGACTCAGTTATTCCATCATACCTTAAGTTACCTATATTTGCATTCCATTGAATTAATATCATGTTACAGAATAAAGTTAACACAATCGCCCCCTCCAGATTTCATTTAAAAAACATTCTATAAGGTTTGACGCTGTCACTGGGAAATGTGGGGGAAATGTATCCCATCTTGTAAAAAACCCAATCCATCTTAAAAAGATTTGACATGATGAAAAATGGATAGTGTTTAGAGATAATTTAATCACACTGTTGTCATGTCAAACAGTGTCTGTACAAAATGGATATATTTTGTTTTTTTAAATATTTTAGAGGCTTGAATCACTTTTGCTTGGGGTTGCAACACCACTCTTGTATTGATGTCATGTTGACATGATTTTCCTTTAAATGTGTAATGTTCAGGTACATCATACGGAGTTAAAGTTGTCTACATAATCAGAAAATGTTTTATAAACTTTTGATAACTGAATCAATGAGTGCCATAAAAAAAGCCAAAGCATGATGACCACAATGTCCAGTTTTGGGTCCATTTATGTAAAAACAAATGGATTTATTATTTGTTTAAAAGCACCCATTTTGCAAGCCATTGAGGCGATTTTTATTGAAATTTACAACTATCATATTGAAATTAAGTTATTGGTTTTAAAAATTATTCTTTTCATTGCATTGCAGTGATTTTTCAAATCGCAAAGTTCTTGTCTGGTGGCAAGTACTTAATGGTTTAGTAAAAGTGTCTGTCAACAAACAATTATCAACAGTTATCACAGGCCATTCAGGTGGTAGAAACTTTAGCACTTGTGATCCAGCCATAAAACAGTCATAATTTTATATTAGTTTGCTTCTCTATCCATGTCTGGATATTGGAGTATTTCAATACAAGAGTGCCCTATCTCAATTTTAAAAGTGATTGCATCTTTAATAGTATCGAGCTGACCAATTGCTTTGGTATCAATGCAGTACAGATTAAGCCCTTAATGTTTCAAACATTTTAAACATTTTGTTTAAGTGATTTGAACCAATATTCTGTATGTCTGTATGTTTTGTAGACTTTTGATCTGTTGTTGATCGTTGCCACGGATATCAATAATTAAAATGTGAATGACAATGGATTAAATGTAACCTATGTAAGGCATGGGATGCTACCGTAAAAAGTTGTGTATAACGCGCATTTATGTATAACGCGCATCTACTTTTTAAAGCTAAAAAATCGGGAAAAAAAGTTTTTGAAGCAAAAAAATCGGGGGAAAAATTCCGTACCGCAGGCTAACTGAAAATCGTTATATTTACATTGCCGATCTTACGTATTCTTTTATTGCTTCAATTATAAATTATTTTTAAGACGATAACGATACAACTAGTTGGTTTTTTTTTTTAATCATATTATGCGTAAAAATAAATGTTTGGATTTAAATGAATTATGCATGAAATGCACACTTTCCACGAGGATACCATCAAGGTTTTCATCATATGTCTCTGAAGTAACTGTCCACGATTTTATCGTGGAGTACACATAATGGATGGATTAGTTATAACTTAGAAGAAACTGACATTATTGATTGGTATTGTCACCTGGTTATTCATGCATGACTAATTCACAACCGCGCGTTTTATTTACAATGCCGATATCATGCGTTCTTTTCGAGTGTCTAAAATTGATAGGGGACTTTAACGACTCAAACTTCTCAACACCATCACGACATTACCGGCGATAAACAAACAATGGAGGTGTGAAGCCGTTTGCTGGTTCGCATGTTTTGATAATAGCCAAGCTACACAAAACTTGACAGGTGACGCAAATTGCTCAATAATCACATCCTCAATCTTGACAAGACGTATGAAAACGTGTAAACAAACACAGCATCAATTTTATTAACACATTTGAAAAGCAAGAAAAATAATCTTAAATATATCGGGAAATACCTTGCCGACATACTATTGTAAATCGACAAGTGCCCCCAAATAAATTGTGTAACCCTAGTACAGTAGGGTATAATATTGTGGGAAAAGTAAACAATAACATTTAAATAAAAATGGCTTCCTCGTTTTTCATTCTCTTCTTCAAATTTATTTGATTTCAATGCTCTGTACGTACCTGAAAAAGATAGAAAATATATATGTTAACTTTATAATGTTTGTTCATCTTATTCAGATCGTCAATATAACACTATTATCAACATAGTTACAGTTAAAACACCGGAAAACAGAATGATGCGAATTACCGCTACTGGGTAACTGACAGCGAAAAAATGTCTTGGCATGGCTGTAGTTGTGCATAACGCGCATCAAGTTTTTAAAATGAAATTTTGGGGTAAAAAAGTGCGCCTTATACACAACTTTTTACGGTATTATACATTGAAGAATACAGTCATTTATCATGTACAAGTTAGTGTTATGTTAGCCTTTTGAAAATATCCAACAAGACAGGCTCTTAGTCGCCATGTTTACAGAAAACTTCATTATATTGGCAACCAAAGTAAAGCATAGTCTTTTGTCTTGAACTTAAACATTAGACTCCTCAAGGAATCATTCATACTGTGAATAGCAGCAATGACCTCCCTTGTTCTCTTTCCCCATCGCAATGTTAGCTGAGGGCGAAATAAATACTAAAAGGTATCGACTGTTGGATCTAGTCCTGTATTGGAAAAACAATCAAGTTCATTTGTAAGGGGATCTGTTTTCATTCAGTCCTGATGGGAGCTTTAAAGTTACATGACGGGCATCGAGAGCCTAGCATGCAAACCAGACAAAAATCGTGCGCAGGATGTTTCGATGGCAAGTTCCAGGAACAAAATAGGCTGCATGTTTCAGTAGCGGCTAGATCTTTGTGGGCAAATGTGGCAAAATGATTGGAATATATCAGCTAAGGGGTTAATTATGGTCATCCAAAGAGCATTTGTGGAATTGGAAATGCTACAGATAGCTTTTCTCTTGGGCGTATTAAGATACGATCTGTCCACAATGGTCCAGAATTCATCAGAACGTTGATCTGATCATATCACTTTATTTATGACACTGAGGAGGCACAGGGCAGTGAATTTACTGCAGGGAAATCCTCCTTTCCTGACACAATGTATCAAGTACATGATGTTTTATTAAAGCGGGGCCAGTAAGTCTTTGCGAGTCTTTTGGGAATCGGAGTAGAAGTCAGGTTATGCTACACACAATTTTCCAGCAGTTGTACTTTAAGTTACTTAGTTCATGCAATGTCGGACCTAAATATGGGATCATGGTCTAATATGATTAAAAGTAATTGAAACACAAAAAAATTATAACATAATAATACACAAATAACACGTATTAATAAAATTATCAGAAAGTACTTTTTATGATTTTGATAAGCTTGTCAATTTAGTAGTATTTCCAGTATATTAGAAATTCCGATACCGTTAAGTCGAAGATGATCATATTTAGCTGCCGTCTCTTGAGATATGTCACAATCGGCGTCAGAATGTTTAAAGTTGATCATAGCAGGGAATAACCAAACTTCTGATTCCTTAAAACATAGTTTCTTGCTTGAAGTGGCGACAATTTGACAGCATCATTTCACAGTACGGGCTGATGTAGGCTTAAATGGAATTAATTACCTTCAGAAGAAATGCGTGTGTGTTTTTAAGAGATCGTGTGTGACATGCTGGTAGAATTGGATGTCTCATTGTGTTGTTTGTCACACGTTCTTAGAGTGGCTGTTTGCCTTAGTGAGGTTTCCTGCCCGTCACAAGGCGTTGACGAGAGTACGCTTGAAATTCTCTTGGTTTTAACGTATAAATGTAAAGAAATTTGAGAGATGGACAAAGCTGTTAGAAATTGGCTTCATTTTAATAATAGCTCCCATTTGATATCTTTGACTGTTGCCTAAATTTTATGAATATTTCCTGTGTTTAATGCCAAAAAGGTTGTGATATTTATTACTTCACCAAAATTGTTGTTTCACATCAGAATCTCGTAATTTGGACTGACATTCTGTCCCCCAAGATGATAAAGTATCTTCCTTTTAATAGAATGTCAGAGACCACTTCCTTTAAATAGAATGTCAGAGACCACTTCCTTTTAATAGAATGTCAGAGACCACTTCCTTTAAATAGAATGTCAGAGACCACTTCCTTAAAATAGAATGTCAGAGACCGCTTCCTTTAAATAGAATGTCAGAGACCACTTATTATACACAACACATTAAACAATGTCTTTTGTAGTAAAAGAAAGTTTTTATTATAGAAATAAAAGTAAACACTGTTATCACAGACTCATTTTTTATCAAAGCGTAAGAGTTGTAATATCTTGGCCTCAAAGTTTTTAAAAGAATAAAACTAATTAAAAGTGAAGACCTAAGATGACAAAGCAGACTGACTGAGGCACGTTTGAATAAAAACTATATTGGTATATAACTTCAAGATATCTAATATCTTTTTGTTGAACATACCTAAAGATAATCTGGCTGAATTACTGGTATATTTTTGGTGTTAAATAAAGAAGACGCAAGCAGAAATCCGTGTCTCACTGTATTAGCAATCCGTTACTGTTTCAAACAACTGGGGAAAAAAAACAGACTTCTTTCATGTGTTGTGTTCTTAAAGTAAACTAGTCATGAGATATATTTATGCATGCACATGTAAAATCTATGTTTTCAAAAATATTCATTTTTAGCTTGACTATTATATATGAAATATATATAGTGGAGCTATCCTACTCACCCCGGCGTCGGCGTTCCCGTTCCCGTTAGCGTTAGCGTGCAAATGTTAAATTTTGCGTACCACCCCAAATATTTTCAATGTCCCTTGACATATTGCATTCATATTTTGCATACTTACTTACCAACATGACCCCAACCTATAAACAAGAGCAGACAACTGTATCAAGCATTTTGTAAGAATTATGGCCCTTTTTTCACTTAGAATATGCATGTTATTGATAAATCTATGTTAAAGTTTGCGTACCACCTCAAATATTTTCAATGTCCCTTGACATATTGCTTTCATATTTTGCAAACTTCTTAACCAACATGACCCCAATCTATAAACAAGAGCAGACAACTGTATCAAGCATTTTGTAAGAATAATGGCCCTTTTTCCATTTACAATATGCATATTACTTTAGTTACATTGCCATAACCTTATGATCAGATTTTATTAATACTTTGACAAAACAACACTTACCTGAATACCACAATGGATTCCACCCAAACAATACCCCACGCCCCAACCCAGAATCCCTGCCCCTCCCCCCCCCCCCCAAGAAAAACATTTTTTTTCCTTTTTATATTTTTGAAAGATCATCTAATAAATGACCACACCCCACATTATACCCTGTGGGCTACAACATCACAAAACTGGTGTGATACAACCCACCGGAACAACCCGCTGTATCGAGCAAGCATTGTTATATTAACCCTTTCCCACTTTGTTATGTATTTTGACTAATTTGTAGTCCAAAAGAAAGTTAAATTTAATTAAAGACTTTTCTTACTAGATTCAAGTTTTAAAAGCTTCATTTCCGACCCTTAGATACTGATGGGCAGCTGAAGCAGCATAAAACCTGAACGGACTGCGAGTTACTCGCTTTGCCATTTTCGCTTAACTCTGAGTGGGAAAGGGTTAATGAATCCAATTGCAATATGTTTGTTCATGCAATTGCCTGCTTTGTCTTAAGCAGGCTGAGACAAGATGAGATTGAATCAAAATTTGTTATAAATCTTGGTGCTGCTTCTGAAGATGTTTTTGTCTACATAAAACCCTTGTCTAATACTTACAAATATGGTATGTGTGCTCTTGTTTAGACAAAATTGCGTTCATTCTTTGATAGGACTTTATCTTGCATTTGTGTCCCAATTCTATTGTGGCCATATTATTGAAATAAAGGCAACAGTCAGATATTGATATGTATCTCTACTTTCTTTGACATGCTTGCTGTTCTAAAAGAGCTTTTATTGCTAATATTAGCCAAGACACAAAGTGATCCGATATTTGATTCTTGGGATTTCATATTGCTCTTACTGTTCTTGTTTTCCCAATGGAAATCATATGTAATTAATTCATCTGATGACATTGAAATGTGCATTATAAAATAAAAAAAAGCGTTAAGTTTGCAGTATTCTATTCTCTTTGAGTAATAAGCACATTATTACACTTCACCAAGAGTGTTTTTGACAGTTTTCGTATTAAAACATGCAGATAAAAGGCAAAAAACTGCATTATTAGAGCACTTGGTTGAAATTCTATCCAACATCAAGCAGCTTTGAGTTAAGTGAATGTTGAACATGAAAACTTGGACTGCAATTTTAAAGTGGCCTCATCAGTAGAGTTTATTTAAATAGTGTTTACTTTGCATGAAAACATGTTTGCACTAGAATTTCAAAATTGTTTGATTTGGTCTTCAATAGCAAAAGTGTAATAACAACTAACGACTGTAGATTTTATCAAGACGGGCCTTCTGTAAATTTGCTGTTGGGATTATGATGTTCTTTTGGTCAAGTGGTACTGGTCTGTGGATGTGTTTGTTTCGAGAATATGATAGATCAATGTTTTCTAGCTTTTAATGGTATAAATATTTTGAGTACTTTATTTACGACTCTGAGAAAAGGATTAGTGGAAGAATTTTTATAGATTTAATATTCAAAGGTTTTCCCACGTCTTAAATGTAAATTGTTGTCATATTATTGCCATCTTAATAATTTATTTGAAAGCATAATCATAAAAAGGTTTCTTTTCATTATCTTAATTCTGCCTTATTGCTGATCAGTGTATTTTTCTCAAACAAAAACACAATGGAAATATATATCTGCCTTTTACTCTTTGTACTTCTCACACACTGCTCGAAGTATGCACAGAACAGTTCTGAAAAGAAAATTGCATTGACTATTTTACTATGTAAACTTCAAATGAAATAAAGCGTGCTGTGTTTTCAAGATAGCTGTAATTTACATGCCAAAAAATATCCTCGTTTGAGACAATAAAAAGCCCAACTTATAGAAATGTACATAATTTTCAATGTTTTTCTCCGTTTCTTAAGTAGTTGAAACTCCTTGTTCAAACAGTGGCCACACAATTGCCATTCGATGTGACAATAAATGTTCAGCAGTGTCACTTGAGGCAGATTTATGGCATTAAAGTATCTACTCGTGTCTCACCTACCTTGCCAGAAACCCTGCTTTATTGCCGGTAATAATCTTGTATTATTGCTTGGAGTTGCGGGCCCAGATGCAGATAAGGCATACCTGCCCCTTATTATGGCACAAGTGCCATAGAACTACCTCTCACCAACAATCCTATTGCTTCATAAACTTAAATTGTGCAATTTAAATTGGTTTATATCAAATGTTTTTTTCATGAATTGCAATTTTATTTCTTGATTAACCCTTTGCATGCTGGGAAATTTGTCGTCTGCTGAATTTCTAAAATTAGCAATTTCTTCGGTTTTTTTCAAAGAATACTATCAGAAAAGCAAACAGTTTGGATCCAGATGAGACGCCACGTTCTGTGGCGTCTCATCTGGATCCAAACTGTTTGCAAAGACCTTCAAAATTCAGTTCCAGCACTGAAAGAGTTAACATGTGATATACATGCTACAAAAAATGATAATATTAGTGAAATTATATAACAAATAGAAAAAGTATAAAAATTAGGTTATGTAAAGTAATCCAATAGTATAATTGTATAACAACTGAAAGAAAGGGGTGTAATACAAATAAATTTAATACTTACAATTAATTTATCAGTTTGCCCTTTCACTGGTCACAAGTTGATGGTGTAACTCGGCTTACATGCCCCGTGTCATGTGATAATGTAACAAGTGACTAATAAGTAAATTATGAGGACAAAATGAAGATGTCCTGAGGAGAAAAAATGCAAGTGTTTCCGAATTAGTATTAGTAGCGTTGTATTGGTCTATAGGAGCTGGTGAATATCATGTCTGCATATGGTGCTATTAACATTGATTTTCACAGGGAATTATTTACAAGGCTGGCCTGGTTTATTGCAATTTTGATCAGGAAAGAACGCTGGAAGAACATTATACGTCTGTATTAAAGAGAATACAGAATGTTGATAAACAGTAGCCATGATTTATACTGCTATAAAAGAAGACATCTAATTTCACTCAAACGATTTTAGTGTTTATAAATATTGATCGTTTATTGATTAAACTTTTGAAAAACATACCCTAAACTGAAGTCATTTCACTTTGAAGACATATAAAAATGTATTTAATCTATGAATATTTATACTATTTAAATATTTTACTAACATATTCACAAACTTCATGCTCATTTTGTAAGTGATACAGATATATTTTTCATGCACTTATTACATCTTATTAGCTGTAACCAATTAACATGAAACAAGCTTCCAATGTATTACTATTAAACAATAATTCAAGAATGCTTAATAATATTGATTATTTTTCTTAAGACAATCATGTATACTTCTTTTATTGCAACTATAGTAAATAACTGTTTGTTCAAATTTGACATTTAACAAACCACATTGTCTAAATATTGTCTTTATTCTTTTCAGAGAACGTTTTATTGGACACATCAAAAGTGATATCTGGTGATTTAAATTGGACAAAGAAGATAGTGCCTGCTGATCCACCAGACCAACTCAATGGAGGGGTAAGTTCTGCAATTGAACCTTAAGAAATCTAATAGACCTTGTCCGGAAATTATAGAACCTAAGAAATGAATGTGAAAGAAATATCTGATTGACCTCAACATGCACATGAATAAAAAAATTGGCCAGTTGAAAAACAAATCACCCTAATTTTGAAATGAAACAGAACTTTTTCTATATTTAAAATAAGTAATGTAAAATTTACTTGAACACCCCTGCAAGTTGAAGTTGAATTCATGAATGATTCATGAACTTTACAAACAGTTCATGAACAGCTCATGATAAGTTCATGAAATTGATGAGAACAAGTTCATGAACTTAAGTTCATGAATGGTTCATGAACATGCATTCATGAACCAGTGAAGAATGGTTCATGAACAAGACGGTTTAATAATTTATTAAAGAAAGATTCATGATTTGGTTCATGAACTAATGATGAATGATTCATGAACCTTTAAATCAAGAAAGATTCATGATTTGGTTCATGAACTAATGATGAACGATTCATGCACCTTAACAGATTATGTGGTTCATGAATTGTTCACAAGACATTCTTGACTTTGTTTTAAAGAACTAATGAGGGTTTTTTCATGAATCTGAAAAATGTAAATGATTCAACAACAAAATTGTGAAAATTATTCCCCATTTGGTTAAATAATTGATCTAGAACTTTTCATGAACTTGAACTTAGTATGTGGTTCAAAAAAGGTATATTGTATTTTTTTGCCTTTTATTTAGAACTAATGAAGAACTTTTCATGAATTGCTGTTTTTACAAAGGAAGAATAATGTGGACACAGGAAGTTGAAATGGCAGCAAAATGAAGACACATCATGGTTTATATTATATTTGGAAATGTAAGTCTTTAATAAATTACTGGCTAAACTGATCAGCCATTGGTTCCATTTCAACTTCCTTGGCACTGTCAGTGTAACCATTTTCATAAAAAAATAAATCATACTTTATCAGGCTGATTTTAACAGAAGAAAAAAGAAAAGAAATTAACATGTCATCCAAAATAGTTAATATCCGAATATATGGTCACTTTTGACGTCTTAAAATAAAAAATACTTTTTTTCCTGTTGGAAAGCATATGCTTGCATACAGTATTTTACTTCAAATCCTTTGTAAACAACCAGATTCTAACTTAAAAATTACCCTATATGACTGAGTTTAGTATTTATTACCAGAAGATAGGGCAATTCTTGTCTGCAGTATTTTTTCAGTAACTAAAGCATAAAAATGTAAGAACCGATCAGGTATCAGCAGACTCAGTTGATAACTGATCAGTTCTTACATTTTACTCTGTCAAATAAATTATAAAGTGTCATTTTTAATGGTTTCATATTGTGAAATGTGCAACTTCCCATGGAGGGAGGTGCAATAATAATTATAAGCTTGAATTTTAATGGTATGCATTAACATCTTGCATTCTTTGTTCTTGAAGTATTCATGAAGTGAGTGAGTTCCAACATCACTTGGTTCATAAATAGTTCTAGAACATTAAATTCATGAATTAATCTTGCTCTTTTCATGAAGTTTCCATTCATGAACTATTCATGAAGGTTAAATGGCCGCTTCATAAAGTGATCATCAAATATGCAAGTTCATGAAGGTTCATGAATGATTCAAGGTTCATTAATGATTCATGAACAAATTATTCATGAATGGTTCATGAACTTATATTTCAAGAACTATTTCAGAAAGCGGCCATTTAACCTTCATGAAGAGTTCATGAATAGTTCATGAATGTTGTTCATGAATGATGCAAGAATGATTCATGAATGATTCATGAACAATTCATTAAACTCTCGCAGGGGAGGCTACACCTTACTAATATTTATAATGAATTTGATAAATGTATGTGATGAAATCATGATTTGCATGTAACTTCCTGTTTGTTCTACAAAAATACTCGGAAGACAATGATTTGGAAATTAATTTGGAACTTAAGTATGACCCAAAGTCACTGAGACCCTTTTGGGTCGCAGTGGTGAAGTGGATATGGTGTCCGCCTAGTGATTGGGAGGTCAAAGGATAGATCCCCATTGTGGGAGCGTTTTTTAGATTTCCCTCATCAACACCAAGTACTGATTCTAGTCCCAGGAAACAGACACCAGAGCATTTCAAATAAGCCTTAGGCTTTCTATGCAGTCGAGCTAAAATAAATAGGTTTAAACTAAAGTCATTGAGACTGGATTGGTCCCAAATGAAAATGGCTCTTGCTGAGAATATTATAGTTGGTGCAAATACAAACATTTTGGCGTAATTAAATTTTTATTGCTTATCTTGAAAATTGCAGAGCTGTCTACAGCTAGTGTTATCAAAGAGATCTAAAGACAGATAATTTGTTAAAAAATTCTCCTGAAATTAGCTCCATATGTGTTTTTGTAAGCCCTTAAAATCCAGTTGCTCACAGAATGTACCAGTGTCAGGATTTGGTGATAAAATAACAATAATCTTACATGCTTTCCTAATAGCTAATTGTGGGAGATTTAATATGTTAATAAAACAAATGCAGACCATTTCAAATGAAAGACTAGAAATGGCGCGGCAGAGGCCGACGCGTATCCCCACGCCGAATGTTTGACCTAGGTGTGCCCCAGGGTTGGTAATGGGGCCATGCATAGCTGAGATTGACCGTATTGTCATAAGAGAAGTTCATCATCAATTAGAAGTGAATTAGTGTAGAAATGAAGAAGTTATAGTAAAAGGCAATTTTGGGTGGGTGTGACATATGTGGGCAGGGCGCCCCAGGGTTGGTAATGGGGCCATGCATAGTTGAGATTGACCGTATTGTCATAAGAGAGGTTCAGTATCAATTTGAAGTGAATCGGTGTAGAAATGAAGAAATTATAGTAAAAGGCAATTTTGGGTGGGTGTGGTCTATGTGGGCGGGGCGCCCCAGGGTTGGTAATGGGGCCATGCATAGTTGAGATTGACTGTATTGTCATAAGAGAAGTTCAATATCAATTTGAAGTGAATCGGTGTAGAAATGAAGAAATTATAGTAAAGGCAATTTTGGGTGGGTGTGGTCTATGTGGGCGGGGCCCCAGGGTTGGTTATGGGGCCATGCATAGTTGAGATTGACCCTAATGTCATAAGAGAAGTTCAGTATCAATTTGAAGTGAATCCGTGTAGAAATGAAAAAATTATAGTAAATGGAATTTTTTGGTGGGTGTGGCCTATGTGGGCGGGCGCCCCAGGGTTGGGATTGGGGCCATGCATAGTTGAGATTGACCCTAATGTCATAACAAAAGTTCAGTATCAATTTGAAGTGAATCCGTGTAGAAATGAAAAAATTATAGTAAATGGAAATTTTTGGTGGGTGTGGCCTATGTGGGCGGGGCGCCCCAGGGTTGGGAATGGGGCCATGCATGGTTGAGATTGACCGTATTGTCATAGGTGAGGTCCAGTATCAATTTGAAGTGAATCGGTGTAGAAATAAAGAAGTAAATGTAAAATAACCTAAAAAAATGAGTGATAATTTCTGACGCGGCCCCACCCCAACCCCTATAACTTTTGACCCAGGGGTCAGATCAAAATTCCAAATAGTGCAGGGTCGCACATATGCTCATAGCTACCATGTGTGTAAATTTCAAGGTTCTAGTGCTTTTAGTGTAGGAGGAGATAGTGGCCAGGACGGACGGACAGACGGACGGACAGACGGACGGACAGACGGACGGACGGACGGCGGAGATCACCACAATATCCCCACCTTTTTTTCAAAAAGCGTGGGGATAATAAGTTTGAAAATCTTAAATCATGTGAGTTCAGATGTGCCTTATTTAAAGCTGTTAACAGCCTCCACTATTCAGTTACAGAATGGAAATGTGTTTTGATGTGTAGTGGGTTAGTCCAATTTCATGGACCTATACAGAAGTATTATGACTATGCTGATGCCCCTGTAAGGGGAGGGAAAGGGGTAGGCAACCCTATAGATGGCAGGCGCCAGTTCAAGTAACTCAATCAAAACCTGCTGCAATTTATTCTAATAAACCAGATATGCGGTTTGTAAATGTTACAGCTGTCGGACTGCGGGAAGACTCCTTAAATACCACACTGCAAGAATTGGAATAACCAAAAGCTATAAATAGAAATTCCTCATGTCTTTTCATAATCAACCAATCTTAACAGCTGAACAATTTTATTACGTGTTTAATTCTCGTGCACAACACCTCTTACCGGTATAGTTCAATTGCCCCCAATGATCCCCCCCACCAGGGCTTTGCCCTGCACCCACCGGGGGCCCTGGCTGGCCCCTGGAGGCCCCAGAATTTTTTTGGGGTTTTCAGATATTTTCAACTTTCGCCCATGTGATAGTTTGAAGATAATTTTATTCAGTTTGGTCAGTATACAATATTTACTTTACACAACATTGTATTCAATAAACCCTTGTACTTTTAACAAATCCAGTTGCATAGATTTTTTGAACAGCAGACATGTTACAAGACACTGTGGAGAGCTTATTGAAATGTCTCCAGATTATTACATGTCTCACCTAAGGAAACCAATGAGCAGAACTGAAATATAGGGTTTAAAATGGTAGGACAGATTGTTTAATGTTATTGTCACTGTTGGCATCAACCATTGTCAGGCTTGTATATTTCACTTGTATTGGGTTTGAAGTAAAATCATGGAGAATTGAGTGCAATATATTTGTTATTGACATATGGCAGTTTTCAGCATAGAATGTCAGTAGAGAGCAACTATAAAGGTTATGAGAAATGTTTATACTTGGCAGAGCTTTAGTTGCATGGTGGATGTGGAAGAGACTTGACATATTGTTTTGGAGTTGTATAAAGTTTATAAATATATCATTACGTCAGTGTATACATGTCCTTTGTTGAACGTTTTTTGGCAAAGGTTATACTTGATAATAAGATAGAAGCATAGTGTTTGGTGTCAAAGTATTTCAATATTTAAGTTGTATTGTAGATAAAAGTAAATGTGTGTAATTAATTGTACAGATTGAATTTCCTGCGGCGATATCCGAATATTTACGAGTAAACGTGAGATTGGCTTCAGGCAGTGCGGGAGCACGACATAGTTTTCTCTAGCTGCTTGAAGCCAATCTTGCGTTCACTCGTAAATGTTTGTATATAGTCGTGGGAAATTCACAATGTACAAACACACACATTTACATCTATCAACAATACAACTTAAATATTGAATTACTTTGACACCAAACACAATGCTTCTATCTTATTATCAAGTATAACCTTTGCAAAAATGGAATATATTGTGACACAAAAAATAAAAATGAGCATTTTGTATCTTGTTAAATCTCTGCTACAAGACCACATCTAGCATTGAAATTGTGGCTATTGCTTTACGGAACACTGATTGTTTTTATTGGTTATCTTTATTTTATGAAATATTTTACAAAATATTTGTTGATTTTGAGTATTTATGTGGCTATAACCATGGTAGGCCATGATTTCTCATGGTAGGCAATGCTCATTTCTAGTGGCTATAACCATGGTTAGCAATGATTTCTCATAGTAGGCAATGCTCATATTTATGTGGCTATAACCATGGTTAGAAATGATTTCTCATGGCAGGCAATGCTCATTTCTACCATGGGCAACCATGTTCGTGACAATGGTTTTTCACTGTATTTGATGGATAACCATAATAAAACATGAAAGGCCATCAAAATCAATGAAGCACTGTGATGACCATGGTTGACATTTTGCTTGGGCAGCTTTCAAACAGTAAAATAGGCTATAATCAAACACATGTATAATCTGCCACAAAAACATGCTAACTTGTGTTAATGGTGTAAATTATAGTTTATTCCATTAATGATAATACAGCAAAAAATATGTGTACCTTGTGACATTCTTGATTGTGGGTTTGTAACATATCATTAGTTCAATGTCATAGATAATACTGATTGCAGGTTGGAGACCGAGCTGGTATAGATAATCAGGTCACATCCAGTTAGTGTCGCCAGCTAAAACATCCTGTCCTCCTGGGGCAGGGCAATGTAAAGTTATATTTTTCAAATTCATTGATTGTGAATAGATAAGCTAATGGTGTGGATTCTCAGTTTTTTACAGGGATTGTCTTTGTTTATACAACATGACACAGTGTTTACATCTCCTACAAACAGTCGCAACTGTTATATATTCACGAATGTGTAATATTATTTGGCTTGAAGTCATTTTTTGACTTGGATGAAGATTGATTAAGAAATCTGATTCTTTTGTTTAATTAAACCTAGATATTTAAGATCAGTTGTTCAATGTTACATTTTAGTTTTATTTTCAGTGGGGACTGTGTTACTTCTTACATTTGTATTCTGCATGAACATAATTTACCTTATAATCTAATTTAGTTAGATAAAGGATGTATGATTATGAAACATTATTTTTCACAAATAGTTCTAGATAAATTGTTGTTTGAAGGCTACTTTTTCAAGCAACGCAATTTGTTCTGTTTCAATGGCTGCTAGCTGTCTAAGTATCCCAATTTTTCTTCCTGCCAGTTTCAAATAAAACACTTAACCTTACTGTTTTTGTGGAAAGATTTATTTATTTAACACAACCTATTTAGAAGCAATAGGGAAATATTGTTGAAACAATTAAAAAAAACTTTAAAAAACCATAATGGCGCCAGTGTCTGGATGAAGAGTTTACGCGTGTATAGAGACTGATGGAGGTCTCAAGTCAGAGTGGATCCAACATAGATGGGTTACAATATAGATCTGGAACATTATAATAGACGTGGTACAATACAAGGGGAGTACCACAGCAGGTTCCCCGTTGGGCAAGAAGAATATGAGACCATCCATGGCATGGGGATCTGTAGCCCACTCACAGTTATAATCAATTGAATGCAATGGTTAGACAAAGTTCCAGTCCAAACTGAGCTATCTATTTTGTTGTTTTGTTTAAGATAAGACTCTGTGGCAGTCAGTGTATCAATTGTCTACATTCCTATTGATTTTCATTTCATTATTCAGTGACATTGTTTGAAACATATCTTCTGAAATATTTGTGTATTTGAAGAGTCACAATTTTAAGTATTGTATTTTTTCCTGGTACATTATTTGGTTCCGTTAATTGCAACTTGGCTGGGTTTATGTAAATAGTAGTCATGCTCCATTAGAACTTCTTCCGGTAGATTGGTACTTATGTATCACCTTAAACTAAATATCATCGGCTTTTTAAAAGCTTTTTTGTTAATGCATTGATTTCATTAAATTTCAGTTTCTAACATTAAATTATACCTTTCAGCTGATAATTATGATCATAGACATTAACAAAGATGCAAGGTTTTATTATATAATGTAGACAGTTGGGTAAAACTGAAGTGCTTTAACATTCAAAACGTTTATTTTGAGTGTTGTTGATTAAAGGCTTATGCAATTATTATTTTTCATTTTTTTAACATGGACCAAAGCATTTTAAGAAGTGTTCTTTATATTTATTGTTGGAGTTACATGAGTTTTGTTTTTCCTAAAACCATTTTGTTAATTGAAAACACTTATGCATATTAAATTGATGTTTCAAGTTCCTGAGGACTAGCCATGATTATGTCAGACTATAGTTTATGAATTACCCATACTTGTTTTGTGTGTATGAACACTACCTTGATGAAGCATAATTTTTTAATTGTTCATTTGAATTTTCTTCGCAGGAATATGTACCATTCATATATAGTGTCAGACTTTTTAATGTGTGATCAATATTCTAGCTGAAAATGTGTAATTTATTTTCTTAATTTCAACTATACATTCTTGAAAGCTCAGCATTACTTCTGGGATTTATACTCATAAATAGACATGTATGCAAAAAAAGACACTGACACACTTTAAACTTGCCCAATTGATCAACATGTATTTTATGTTTTAGTTAAACTATAGGGAGTAACATTGTATTTGCTAAGAAGACCAGCTTGCTTAGCTTATCGCTCTGCCCCTTTTTAACCAAAATATTAGACTAATTGTTTTTTCTGAATTTTAATAACAAAGCATATGCAACCATAAAGAAAAATTTACCTGTAATAATATTGAGTTAAGTTTTCAGTAATTGATTGTTTGTTCTTCTGTTATTAGTAATAAATAAACAAAAAATTGTAACACTTTGTTAATATTTTTTTTAACAGCCAGATGTTCAGACATCAAGTTGAATGAATAATATTTGTGATTAAGATTACTTAAACATTTCTTTACCACTAAAACCACACCAGTGTTCAGGGCATTGTTTTCTCCTAAAACTCCACTGATTGAAAGTATACAACATATATTATCTGTGATGTTGTTGATAAATATTGTTGTAGGATATTAACCTTTACATTTAAAACCACCTCAATTGAATCAAAGCAAGACTTGTGAATGTTAGCCAAACTAATTTTTGGAGTAGAAAGATTCATTATTATGAAAATGGTTGACAGATCTTTGGTTCTTAACTTTACTTTATGAAGTATATAATTATGATATTCACATCTGCTGAGCCCTATCATCCTATTGATGAAATAAAATAAAGATTTGACCTGTATTTTGGTATTCTTACACTTTATTTGTGCAGTGCATTTCCTTGTTGCAGTTGTTCAGTTGGGTCCTAAGCGCCCACAAAACATGACAATATAATGTAGCAGAGAGATTTTTGTGAAGCATTTGATCATGTTGGAAGAAACTTGCGTTTGAAGCATAAACTGTTTTAGGTTGACAAGCTTTTTACAAGAACAAAGTCGTAAAATGGACTTGTAAACTTTTTTTATCTAGACAATACAGCAGACTTTGAAGTCTTGCCTTAGGTTGGTCCTTTGTGTGTATTTGATATGAAATGGTGATTCATGTATTATAATAATAAGACACAAAGTAAAACGAGACATTCACGGATGAGGGGATTTTACTAATACAAAAGCATTTATGCTGAATTGTCTGCAGAGTTTAATGGGCAATATATCTATAATGTCTCAATCCACCTCAAATGATCAATTGATGAAAACTATAAAACGGCCATACTAAACAGCATTCTAGCGAAATGTGCAGGAAATCTTTGGTATAACCTGTTAAATGGAGCATATTTTACCATGGACATGTATCATTTTTGCATGAAATTGTTGAAATATGACAGGTAGCAAGCTATCAATAATTTCTGACCAGTGAGCCATGTCTGATTGCTGTTTAGAAGTTCAGTCAGTATTTAATGGTAAATTGGCAGAAGAAAGAGGGCTTCTCTTTGGTGAACAGTCATTATTACTGTAGAATGTGAAATTACAGTTAAATATGAAATGTCTGTTACCACAAAAGACCAAGGTTGAAATTATAAATGTAGACAAGATGATAAGCTCAGGGTATTGTAAGAAAATTTGTCCTCATAGAAGAAAACCACCTGCATAATTATTTAATGTTCAAGTTTATTGTAAAGAAATTTAAGTTTAGTTGTTTCGTTGCAAAAAGATTATAGTTATTAATTATCTCATCTGTAAATAATTGATAATTAAAGGAATCTTAATAGCGTACTTTGTGTATGGGGTAAAAAATCCAACCATAGATTTGTCAGCAGTCATGAGTTTTCAATACAGCAGTGTCACCTCAATAAAATGCTTGTTACTCTTACTTAGACTTTGCGAGTCCAAAAATTAAAACTATTTTTTTACCGAGGACTTTTTCATGCCCCTTTTCGAAGAAAAGGGGGTATATAGTTTTCGTACTGTCCGTCTGTAAGTCTGTCTGTCTGTCAGTCTGTCACACTTTTTGTGTCCGCTCTCTAATTCAAATAGTTTTCATCCGATCTTTATGAAACTTGGTCAGAAGTTGTATCTAGACAATATCTAGGTCAAGTTCGAATATGGGTCATGCAGAGTCAAAAACTAGGTCACGGGGTCGAAAAAACAAATCCAAGGGAAGTAATAAGCTTTATATGGACATAATTATCTGACCTGCCAAATTATATATTTTTGTTAAATAAATCAAAGCGGCGCAGTAGGCGGCATTGTGTTTCCGACAAACACATCGTGGTAAAAGGTCAAGGTCAAGGTCATCTTTCAAGGTCTAAGGTCAAAAATACAAATCGAAGGGAAGTAACAAGCTTTAAAGGGAGATAATGATTCAATATTGAACATAGCAACTTGATATATGGCATGCATGTGTATCTCATGGAGCTGCACATTTTGATTGGTGAATCTACAGTCATGGTAGTGGCTTTTAATTATTTGCTACAGTACAGCCAAAGCTGAACAAACGTATTTCGCGATCCGCGGCGGCAAGGCGAAACGAGTCGATGCCGCGTCAGTCGTTGAAGCCGCGTCAGTATGCGGCGGCAAGTCGCATTTCGCCGCGAAACTTCGCATCTGTCCGCCAAGGCATGCCGCGGTCCGCGACATGATGCCGAGTCGATGCGATCATGAAATATTTTTTTTTTTAATTATTAGTTACATGTAGTTAACAAATTTTGAAAGAACAATTATGATAATAATTAAAATCATAATAAATATATTGTGTGCGGATTGTATTAGCATATACATGTAAGCATAGTTAATGTGTCTGGCCAATTATTAAGTTTGTTTCCCGCCCGAAGCGTATGTATTTCACACATAAACAAGGTCACGTAATTATGTTTTCGCACATACAAGTGGTCAAGGCTCCAGCATATGGTGGATTTATAAATTAATTGCATGTTGATTCCGCTATTATATTTTAGCTGAGAAAATTAGCAGTTTGAAGCCACATCAATAATCAAGACGGTGACGACGTATTTGTAGTTTTGTTAATTATCAGCTTATTATAACTATTGTTTGAATATGCATATATAAACACGTTTTATTTTGTTCATATTATCGATTAATATCGCTACTTATTACCCGATAATCCCGTATATTCCAGTTTTAAAGCAAATGCTGGTAAATATTTACGATACACAAACATTCTCGATATTTCCTTAAGTATCAAATACATTTGGGCATTTGTTACTATTTATAGAGATGATGAAATAACGTCTAATCGGGGCGTTTTTTTTCTCCACTGAACACGCGATTTACGCCTGACGTGATGTTCATGTATTTATATAACACAAAATACACCCAAACTTTCCAAACGACGTTCTACATGTCTGCATAATTTTCGCGCGCTTTTTATGAAACAAAGGATATTTTAGCACTGTTTATTTGACGCTAGAATTTGCCAAAGGACGCGTTAGCATTAAAATTCGGAAGTGTGTTTCGGATTACAAATATAATAATGATAATCGAACGAAACATAAACAGTTGCGCGTAATTAATTCTACGCTACACATACGTGTATGCACATGTAGGTGGATATCTTTTCACTCGATCCGCCGCGTACGTTTGCGGCGGATTTACTCCGCGAAAGTACGCGAGGTTAATACAGACTCGGCGTCGTTGCGCGGATCGATGCCGAGTGCCACGGCGATACGCCGCGTGAACACACGATTCGGCCGCCGCGGACTAATAATCTGGCCGTGGCGTAGCCGCGGATTATGTTTGTGCCGCTTTGGCTGTACTGTACTAAAATAGAGATTTGTTAAAGACAATTATTTTCAAGGGAAGTATGTTATATAGTTATAAATCTCAGATTATATATTTCCTTACCAAGAATTTAAGTTATTTTCACAGTTACTGTACAGATTTTTTATTTTGATTATTTATAACTCAAATTATTGATTTGTCAAAGTTTTTTTTTTTAATGATATAATTATCATTTCTTTCCTGTACTAATTTGTGAATAGTAGGGTTTATTACATACCTGTGGACTTATGTCCATAGATACACGAACTCTGGCTATGATCTCTTTGATAAACCACAGGCCTTGGTTGTCAGTGATGTCTGACTTGGTCATTTTTGACTGTCTACAGACCCCCCCCCCCCCAGGTTGGATTGGACAAAATCCAAGGGAAGTAATAAGCTTTAAAGGGAGATGATTTCTATACTTGCCAAATGGTAAATAGAAAGTTTATTTTAGCGGCGCAGTAGGGGGCATTGTGTTTCTGACGAACACATCTCTTGTTGTTCATGAACATAATATTGTTTCACTGCATTATATATAATACAATTCTGGTATTCGCACCAGAAATGTTCATTAACAACCTGACATTCTTCTTATTTAAATCTTTTGATCACTAATTACCTGGTATTTTATAATTTTCATAAATTGCAAATCAGTCACTTTGACCACTCCAGAATACATGACAAGTAAAACTCTAAAAACAATTCATTTCACTCTGTTGAAATTATTCATACTTTGACAATTGAGGTTAAAGGACTGTTACAACAGGCCAATAAGACTTATAAATGTAATACAGTTTAAGAAATGAATCCCATCGTGTTGAAAAAACTATTTTACATGTTGTTGTTTTTTAGAAATAAAAAATACCAAACCTGTCGCCATTATGTGATCTATGTTCATGTAAGCGGTCTGTTTTTTGCATGCCAGCTCAGCCTGCGTGACAGATCAGTTTCAAAACAGTTGAAAAGCGGAATGCGGGACTCATAACAATAGTATCGTGTTCATTGTTGTGCACAAGAGGAGCTGATATCAGATCTTCAATTAAACAAATCTCGTGCAGAAAAAGATGTTATAAAATACCCATAAAATACTGGTGGCTAAACATCTCTATTAAAATTACACTGGACTTGCAATAGTCTTTGCGTAGGTGGAAAGTATTAAGAATCATAATAAAACTGTGTCTGTTGGGATAAACTATAACTTTTATTATACTGCTTATTCAGTAAATATATATTTTATAAGAACAACGGATCATTAAAAATATTTATAATAGTTATTTGTAAAAAAAAAATTACACTAAAAAATATATGGACATATTTTAATTGATGTAATTCCCAATAATTGTAAATACCTGTATTTATTGATAAAGCAGAACAAATGCTTTTCTGTTTTGTTTTCTTCACATAGGGCTTAATTTTCTTGTGCCAATAAATTTAAATGGTTCAGCCCACCATTTTGAAAATTTAAATATTAAAATCTGTATTGAACTGAATTCGGCCAAAACAAAACCGTATGAATAGAATTATGAATGCAGGGTGGTAACTTCATAATGTTACAGTAATAGCTATGTAAACAACAGTTTAAGAATTTTATTGAGATTATTTGTTGTGAGCAGGCTCTTAGAATTAAAATGATTTATATGTTTGAACTTTAAAGTGGAGTAATTACCTGATGCTTTTTAAATGCTTTTGTTAAGCTTGTACATTTGAAGTAGTTGAGATTTATTCTCTAGCCTGTGATTGAATTTAAATTGGGTTAAAGCTTTTATGTAGGTTCTAACACAAAATTGTCGGAATTTATATTGATTTTGAGGGAAATTGGCAAGTGGGATCACTGAAGGTGGTGTCATTCTTGTTGTCACATTGTGCAGAATTTTTAGGTCTACGTAACAAAAATATATGCTCATAACACTTTGTCAGCACAATTGTTTTAGTGAAAGTTCATAAGATTTTGGTTACTACTGATGAATAAACACTTTTTGTCAATGCTTTGCAGGTTCAATCCATACTTGGAATGCATTTTCACACTGTAGGCACTGAGTGTGAAGACTGTTGATTGAACAGATCATTGGACATCGTATGGTGTCCCTTGTACATTACATTTATTATACTTTATGGTTTCATCTCAGTAGAACTGTAATTCACAAATCTAATTAGGCTCATGTAAATATTTTATGTGATTCATCAATAAACTGGGCAACACTATATTTGGTAGGGAATGAAATACTTAATACTACATCAGTCACACAAAATGGTGATATACAGATAGGCAGTTTACAGTTTATGCCTCATGCCTCATTTGTGCTGGTAAATGTTGAAGTATTTATGGTTTCAAAGTGCATTGCGTAAACCAGTTACATTTGCAATATCATGATTATATTATATTACCTTTATGTATCAGAGATGATTTTGAATGAAGAACAAAGTGTCGAATTTACAATTTAATATGATATGAACAGCTTCATTCATTTTACGTATGTACAATATATACAGACATTAAACAGAAAATATGTTCAAAATGTGTTTGATATATGGATGGTTTTTATTAAACATTGCTTAGAAGCTAGTAAACATTAGGGACCCATCTAAAGAACAATAAGTTGTATAATTTGACCAATTACCAGTACACATTACAATTTAAATTTTATTGTCCCCTACTGGTGAAACCGGAGGGGACGTATGGTTTGCACTCTGTCTGTCAGTCTGTCTGTCAGTCTGTCACACTTCTCTGGATCCTGTGATAACTTTTAAAGTTCTTCATATTTTTTCATGAAACTTGACACATGGATAGATGGCAATATGAAGATTATGCACGTCATTTCATTTTGTTCCTCCGTGAATAATTCTGGTTGATAGCAACAAATAAAATAAAAAAACAATAACAAAATACTGACAATGGTGAAGTTTCACCGGTAGGGGACCATATTGCTTGGCAATCTCTTGTTTACATTATTGCATGTTAATTGTAACAACTATTTTGCTATTTGTATCAACCAATTACCAGACACAACTGTGATTCAGGAACAAATGTTGGAAGCAAACAAGCCAGTTATTGTTATTATTGAATGACCTGCAGATGCTAAGTTTCTCCCAGTTTGCCACGGTGCTGTGTGAAGTCCCGTTGGTGAAGTTTTTGAGCCTTGAAAGCTCGCCTTAACCTGATATTGGGCTTACGATGGTGACAAAATCAATGGCGATAATTCTGAGGCATGCATGAGAAATGAGCAGGACTCAATAACTTGGTGAATTTTCATTTCCGATCTGGTGGTACTAGTACTACTTTGATCTCACCACTGTCAACAGATATTTTTCACGCCATGTTAAGTTTGGAAACCCACAGCTTGAACGCCCATGTTTTAATAAGAGCTGCTTCACTTGGCTCAGGGGCATATGCCCTTTCAGAGTTTTGGGTCTATGAATTCTTAAGTGCTGTTTTAATTGACATTTTTTGTATGCAGATGTTGAATTTTGGTTATTTGCATGGCTTCTGATCACATTTCAAGTGTGGTTTAATTTTGTAGAACTCGTTATATTATTTTGTTATTTTTGGAATATTGGCAATCATTTAGTTATTTGTCTCAAAATTTTCATTTATATACATAACTTTATCTGTGATATGACATGATGCAAAACATTGACAGAGATTACAACAATGTGTTATGTCAAAAATTGTCAAATTAATTAACAGTATAAGGGTAAATATGTAGGAGGATACATTCATTCAGAAGACCAAATAATCTCTCAATAAGGAATCACATTCTTTTGATCATACTTTCTTAATCAGATTTATATTTTACGTTTCAATTGACCGGATAAAATCAATCCGTAGGAATTATAATACATTTGAACAAATATGGCCACCGCTAAATAAACACAGTTCCTAAGATGGATTTAATGGATTAATCAGAAAAATTGGAGCTGCTTCTTTGACCTGATATGTTTGTGCGGTTAAACCGGCCATGTATCACAATGTAAACTTTACAGCATTGTTTGCTTTGACGATTTGCAGTTATTATTAGTAGAATGGATATTGGATTCTTTTACAAGCTTTTATTTGCTGTTATTTTAGAAAATATTTCCCAAAGAACTTAAGATATGTTAGTGATAGAAGAAATACAGGAAAAGCTATACATTTCGGCATGATTTTTAAGAAGTCGTTAGTTTTGAAACATGTGATTTAATACAAAATTCTAAATCAAGTGAATACATACAATCACTCTTGGGCATGGGATAAATGTTGCTGTGTTTGGTTAAAAGCTAATTTCAACGCTCAAACAAGAAGCACTTTATGAAGGGTTGCTTGTAATGATCAAGTAATAAGCCATTTATTAGCTTAGACATATCTCATCGGTTTGTTAGTTTTGAAAGGCTGCTGTAAACTCTCCAATAGCATACTGTTATTCATAAATTTGATGAGTTGCTTACATATATTACAGTCATTAAAGCATATTTACTCGTTGGCAGTAAAAACAAAACACCCAGATACACACACATACACATCTGAGTAAGTAAAATTGATTTTATTACATATTTTTCATTATCAATCAAGTAATAAAATGTAGGATCAACTGGAATAAGTGTCTGTGTGTAATTAGGTTTTCATGGAGATAAGATGGAGAATGGTGGGAAGTTAATTGAAACTGACTTGTACCTTACATATGCCTGAAAATCCTTTTTTAATCAGATACAGGGCTGTTTTAATCATGGAACTCTTAGTCTCCAAGTGAATTATTGACCATAAAGCAGTAGGAGTAAAGACCTGGTTGCCTACACTAGTAATGGGTCTTCTACATTCCTGGGAATAGAAACCTGGTTGCATACACTTGTGATGGGTCTTCTACATTCTATATTAGTTTCTGGAGCTTACTCGCTTTCAGATTTATTTTATGATCTTATTTGTACGGTTCTTTTTATGTTTGTTAGTACTTGGTTACCAACAGAACACTTAATTACATTGGTCTTAAAATGCAGGTTGCATGCTTCACCAAGCGAAGGTATGCGATTTGCATCAACTTAATTGTTAGTTGGTTTAAAAATTGAAGATTAAATCTTGAATCTTCATAAGAAATTTTTTTGAAGACATTCATACAACAGAAACAATTTATATCACACCTCTACAAGGGATAGACAAATCTTGGCTATTATTTTGTGAATTTTATGTCAGCTTAAATCTAGAGCATTCAAGTAACAAAATTTCATGACAGCCAATATCAAGTGCTGACATGTTTGATTGTGCTTGAAAAATGGGCAAAGCAAAATTGGCAAACGCTAGCAAAATGAGACCAAAGCCTTAAATTGATAGAGAGAAAGTCCCTGAGATTTGTGTCCCCTTCCTGATTGACATTGTAGCAGGAAAGTTCAGCATCTAGACACTGAGTCAACAAGGGTCCCACTGTTTAATGAATTACATGTCAGACCATGGTGCCCTGCTCTAATGCAATCTAGGAAAATATCTACCACCACTTTGTTTTTGATTCTTCATTTTCATTGTAATCTCCACTTGGAGGAGACAGGTTTCTCTGTTGTAAGGCTTTCAAATTATCCAGATGACATATCTATTGTCATTTTTTGTTGAGAAGATGGGAAAGCAATTAATTCTATGTGAACAGTTAGACTTTGTACCTAGA